>NC_081557.1:194865899-194922949 GCF_022355385.1 Mustela nigripes
CTCTCTTTCTTCTTCATCTGGAATCCCAATTATTCTAATGTTGTTTCATCTTATGGTGTCACTTATCTCTCAAATTCTCCCCTTGTTGTCCAGTAGCTGTTTGTCCCTCTTTTGCTCAGCTTCTTTATTCTCTGTCATTTGGTCTTCTATATCACTAATTCTTTCTTCTGCCTCATTTATCCTAGCAGTGAGAGCCTCCATTTTTTATTGCACCTCATTAGTAGCTTTATTTCAACTTGGTTAGATTTTAGTTCTCTTATTTCTCCAGAAAGGGCATTTATATTTCCCAAGAGGGTTTCTCTAATATCTTCCATGCCTTTTTCAAGCCCGACTAGAAACTTGAGATTCGTCATTCTGAACTCTAGATCCGAAATATTACCAATGTCTGTATTGATTAGATCCCTAGCCTTTGGTACTGCATCTTGTTCTCTTTTGTGTGGTGAATTTTTTTGCCTTGTCATTTTGTCCAGATAAGAGTATATGAAGGAGCAAGTAAAATACTAAAAGGGTGGCAAAAATCAAATCAGAAGAAATCCCAAATCATGGGGGGGGGGGGGGGGGGAAAGGGGGAAAAAAAAAGAGTGAAGAGAAAAAAAAAAAAAAAAATAAAAAGAAAAAAAAAAAGAAACAAATAAAAAGAAAGAAAACTAATAAAGAAAAAATATAAAAAAGATATATATGTATATATATATATATATAATAAACTAGTTTAAAAATGTTTAAAAAAGGGTAAAAGTTAAAAAAAATTAGCAGAAGAAGAACAAAAAACAGTGAAAAAAAATAAATTAACTGCAAGTCTAAAGAATCATGGGGAGAAAGCAATGAGTTCTGTGCTTTGCTTTCTCTTCCTCTGGAATTCCGCTGCTCTCCTTGGTATTGAACCTGCACTCCTTGGTAGGTGAACTTGGTCCTGGCTGGGTTTCTTGTTAATCTTCTGGGGGAGGGGCCTGTTGTAGTGATTCTCAAGTGTCTTTGCCCCAGGTGGAATTGCACTGCCCTTACCAGGGCCCAGGCTGAGTAGTCAGCTCAGGTTTGCTTTCGGGAGCTTTTGTTCCTGAACGCTTTCCGTAGAGTTTCAGAGGTTGGGAATGAATATGGCGGCCTCCCAGTCTCCAGCCTGGAGGAGCCGAGAGCTCAGGGCCCTACTCCTCAGTGCACCCTCAGAGAATAGCATCTAATTACTCCAGTCTCCCTGGCCTCCAGCCACACTCTGAGCTCATGGAACCTGCGACCGGTTCAAGGTAACCCTGAGCTGAGAGCTCATTCCTTAGCTCTGTCTCTGTAGCTGGCTTCCCCATTCTAATACCTGCAATCTCTGTGACACTCAGACACCCCCGATCCTTCTGTGACCCTGTGGGGCCTGAGGTCACACTGACCCCATGTGGGCTTCACCTAGGTTTAGCCTCTGGAGCGATGTCCCTCAGGGGAACAAACTTCTAAAAGTCCTGATTTTGTGCTCTGCCACTTGCTGGGAGCCAGCCTCTCCCCCTGCGGTCTATCTTCCCGTTGCTTTGGATTCACTTCTCCACCAGTCCTACCTTTCAGAAAGTGATGTATTTTCTCTTTCTAGAATTGCTGTTCTTCTTCTCTTTGATCTGCCGATGGATTTGTAGGTGTTTGCCATCTTTAGATAAGCTAAGCTATCTAGCTGATCTCCTGCAACCTGATGTAGTCTCAGCCAACTACTTCTCCGCCATCTTGACTCCTCTCTCTCTTCTTTCATCTTTTTAAACAATGTGTTATTTTCCCTTCTATTTGAAATCTGCTTAGAAAAAAATTGGAAGGTAGCGACATATGCCAAAAAAGTTGTCATCAAAGTTATGCCTGCTGTTTTTTTTTTTAACATCCCTATGCTGTTTATCCTCATCTATAATTCATTTTCTGAAAAAAAAAAAAAGAAGAAACAAAACAAAGAATAAATAAATGGTGACATAGTGTCAAGTTCCCTTGAGAGGCTGACATTGGAACACAGTTCATTTTACATCTTATGATCATCTTGTCACGTAAACACACATTCTTGGGGCTGCCTTCTTTATTAAAAAGAAAGAAAGAATCGGGTTACTTTTTTTTCTTTTTTAGTAGAGGAAAGTAAAAACATTATTTTTATCTTGTCCTCATAGAAAAAAAAAAAGATCCAAACTGTAACATAATTTTATATATGACTTATTTCAAGCTAGTTTAATTTTAAAAATTTTGAATAATACATGCTGAATTATATAAAGGTAATCAAAAAACATGTATTTTGAAAAATGGATGTTGTTGTAGGTGGGAAAGCTGAATCAGAAAGTGAAATACTCAGCTACAGTTTCTTTGTCCTATAAGAAGCCAGCATTCCTGATTTGAAGCCAGACAAATGTCTACTAAATGTGGAAATATATATGAAGATGATTTCCTGTTAATTTTTAGAAAATAATTTACAAACTGATGACAGACCATAGGAATGATGGGACAGCTAACAGCCAGCAAAACATATCAATCCTTTTCTATTTATACAAGTCTCCTTGTCAGGACACATGGCCAGAGCAGGAAATGGGTGGTTTAGCTTTTCTTCTATTTCATGGACACATTTTCAAAAAACTACAGGCATGAGAAAATAGGTGGATACAACATTAATACACCAAGTTTACAGGAAAGAAAGTCATGGAAAATTTTTGCAACTTTTCAAAGGCCAGAAAACTAGTGACAGAACCTCATCCACTGGGAGGGCTTTTATGATCACGACTTCAGGAGTCTGGAGAAAAACGTCCTCTGTTTTATTCCAAATCTTCAATCTAACTGATGTGTACCCTTGATTGAAATAAACTGCTCTGTGCCTCAGTTTCCTCATTTACAATGGGCAGCTTATCCTATCTATCCACCTATTGGGATCAGTAAGTTTTAATGAGTATAAATATTTTAGAACACTGCCAGACATATATTAAATGCACATAAAATCTGGGCTCACTCTTTACTATCATTCTAATTTAATGTCTAATTATGCATAAAGCCTGACAAACAAAGTTGTTGACACCATACCAAACACTAAACCAAAGATTCAATATGAAAATGAGGGGTAGGGGGGATGATAAACTTTATAAACCTACATTTTTAAAAAAATCTTTCTAAGTAATATAATGAAAATATACAGGAGGTTTCTAGGTGTTTATATGAAAAGATCTCATTTATGATTTAGCCTTTAACATTGTTTCACTGTCTTTCATGTGAATTCTGTAAGAGCGCTATGTGAACTTCAGATCCTCACATTTTTCCTTGTAAGCAGAAGAACCCACCATTTTTTCATCATTGTAGTCCCAAAAGCAAACTGCAAGTGAAAAATGAGAACCAAGAGTGTTTTCTCTGAAAAGAATAAATAAGAGAAGCTATGTGTTTTTTAGTGAAGTGAAAGGAAGATAAAAGCGATTATCTGAACATATTAGAGAAGAATGTGATTTCACAAATGATTGCTAGGTATAATGATTAAAGTCAGGTCTGAGGTTTTATTTCCTTTAAATGTATACCTAATTATTTAAAATTTGCAATGCTGATATTTGTTGAAGTTGCACTATTTAAGATCGGTTTATGTTTTTATTTGTTTAAATGTCTTTTAAATGAGCTTTAAACCTTAATGATAAGCCTTTAAGGTAAATCCAAAAGAAAAGCAGCTGAATCATATATGTTGTAATTCATTTTAAATCTTGAATTAGTGCAGAGGGTCTTACAAAACAGGTACAGAAACACCAATATTAAATTGGCCTCCAGGGAATTAAACTGGATAACTCCTTCAGTTTCAATCTAATCTGATCATTGTTATATAAATTCAGTTTATGTAGTCACTAGATTAAATTATTAGAGGAAAGAGAGATCTCTTTTCGTTGGATAAAAAGTCAAAAATTTAGCACCATTTTACATCAAGAAAATAAAACTGAACAGTTAGTATAGCAAAATTAAATTATTAAAACTTAAAGAGGTAAATTTCCCAATTTAATCATTTTTATCACTCTCTTGAGGAGAAGCAAATGACTGTCTAAATATGCAGTAAAAAATTCATGGAATGTTTTGTATGATTGAAAACCTAAAAATAAATCAAAATCTATTTGTGAGGATAAATAGTTTTAATTCTACTTTAGTGGCCATTAAACACATGCAAGGAAACTTACTAAGATTTTGGAAATAGTGAAAATCTGGATAATAGTATATTTTGAAATATATGGAATTCATCCTATAGTTATGTCAGTGTAAATTCCAATTGAGTAGTAAGTGAAATTCATTATATGAATAACATTTCTCATTCATTCAGATAGATATAAGAAGGTGGGAATTTTAATTTTTATTTTATTCAATCTTAACAGATTAATGAAGTGTTTTCTTAAATTAACTAAAAATTAAATACTATAATGATTGTTTTTCAAAATGACAAATTAGTAGAATTTCAGTTTTTATTTTAGCTGTTAAATTTGCTCTTTTTTAAAATTTATCATTAAAATATGAAGCAAAAAATACCAAGCAAGAATTACTTTTTTGAAAGATTTTATTTATTTGATAGAGAGTGAAAGCTCACAGGCAGGTACAGCAACACAAGGAGAGGAAGAAAGAGAGGGAGAAGCACACTCCCCACTGATCAGGGATCTGAAAACAGGGCTTGATTCTAGGACCCTGGGATCATGACCTGAGTCAAAGGCAGACACTTAATTGACTGAGCCCCCCAGGTGCCCCTGAAGCAAGCATAATTATTTAGAAATAATAACATTTTGAATCTAAATAATGGAGTTTTAAAAAAAAAACTCTAGAAAAATAAGAAAAATTAAAAATGTTCTTATTTTATTGTATTTGAAAATAAGAACAGTTAGAAATTGGCATGAAAAATTTTATGTGGGACGTTTGAATACAATGGCATAAATTAAAGAGCAAACTAATTTTAAAAAGTCTAAAAATGTTAAATCAATTTTAATGTTTAATCTAAAATCAAGCATTATAATTTACTACATATTAAAATATGATGTTTAAGAAAATTGTGAGCTGGAAAAGTCTTAAAGAATTTTTTCAATATATTTAAATGAGATGTTAATTGAAAATTGTAGAAGGTAATGTAAAGTCATTAGAAGGGAGATTAATTGAGTTTATACTTAGGTAGGACTGATATTACTTGTATTATTTTAGGAGTTTGTGTATTTATCTCCCAAATTTTCAGGATGGTTAATATATTTTTGTAATTTATTTTAAAGATACAAGAAAATGATTTTTTACTGTATTTTGATTAAATTAAAATATTTTCATGTTTCTGGACCCTAACAGAACCTGAATGACTAATGAGTCACAGTGCGACTTTGTAGCTAGGACATGAGTTAAATGTAATTAGATAGATAGTGTCACAGAATTAGGTGTGTATAGCAGTTATCTATAAGGGAATGGAAATCATACAATTTGAATCAGGCATGAGTAGATTAATGAAGCAGTAAAAAATGGCATTTCCTGCTATCCCAGACCATCATGTTATACACATGCCTCTTTTCAACTTAGATATATGACCTAATGAAAGATTCACTTTACCCAACTGAATGAGAGGGAAAGAAGTTGGACATGCTTCTCAAAGTGCTCAGCTCTTTATGTGGCACTAGCTGAAAATGGGTTGTTTTCACACATTACAGCTTCACTTAACAGCAGAACAGTTATGAAAAACTCTCCTAATAGAGTTTTGAGCAGTAGATTTGGTCATTCAGGTTGTAAAGAATGATGAGTTACATGAATTCTTGGGCAGTGCAAATGCACATGAGCTGTAAATCAGTCCCCAGAAGGAAGAAGAATGATAAATCCCAGGGCAGGATATCTGGAAAAGAGATATGTGGAAAGACTGATAGGTGTGTATGTGAGAGTGTGTGGATCCTTATGTTGTATGGTAATGCTCATCAGAAACTGTGGGAAGCAGAGATGGCTCTCCATAACTAGCTTTACAGGATGGCTTTCCTTGTCTATATCACCTCTGTCCTCCGTCATCTCAGTGTTTGTACAATGGGCTCATGAATACAATAACCCTGGTGGCAGGGTACCTGGGCGGCTCAATTAGTTAAGCATCTCCCTTTGACTCGGGTCATAATCCTGGGGTCCTAGGATCAAGTCCCATGTAAGGCTCCCTGCTCAGTAGGGATCCTGATTCTCTTTCCCTTCTGCTCATACTCTCTGTCTCTCTTTCTCTCTCTCTCCCTCTTTCTCACATAAATGAACAAATCTTCAGGAAAAAAATAAATAATAATAACCCTAGTGGCTGGGATATAGGATATGGATGGGCCCAGAAACATGGGCTCTCTTTTACCAAGACTGGTCTATCCACATTGAATGCAGGATATACAACCTGCCAAAAGCAGAGACTGACATTGAGTTCTTAATTTTGCTCCATTCCTCAAGGTGACACATTCTGCCAGTTGCTGGCAGGTTAATTATATTAGAACCCTTTCCCCTATTGAGGAGTGATTTATTCCAATAATAATCAATACTTTTGGCAGATACCATATCAGAAATGCTTTATATAATCCCAAAACATCCCACATATTTTTTCCAGCCAAAAGATGCATTTTACAGTGAAGTTCATATGACAACACTTATTTGACAATGGAATCCAGCTTTCTTATGTGGAACTTATGCAGCTAGCAAAAGAACATGGGAGAATAGTCTGTTAAAAACTCAATTAAGGGGGCTTAATTTAACTTAATTTAACTTAATTTAATTTAATTTAAAGCCTCTGCCTTTGGCTCAGGTCATGATCCCAGAGTCCTGGGATCAAGCCCCTCATCGGGCTCTCTGCTGGGTGGGGAGCCTGCTTCCTCCTCTCTCTCTCTGCCTGCCTCTCTGCCTGCTTGTGATCTCTGTCAAATAAATAAATAAAATCTTAAAAAAAAAAAAAAAAACACCTCAATTAAGGTTCCAGCTTGGAGATAGCATCCTGTGGGACACAGTGTTTTTCCCAAGGGCATAGAATATGTTTAAGCAGATGTTGATGAGAGCCTGAGGACATCTTCCTTGAGGTTTATGACTCTCGTGTGCTCTAGCAATACATCTGTCAATATCTATGTCTTGATATCTAAAGTCTTTCTCCAAAGCCATGTGCAAGGCAGACTTGCAATTACCACCTCCTCACCAGACGTAACCCTTAATCATTAGTAGAAGGACTTGGTATATTAATATCCTAATTACCTGTCCCTTATATGGCATATTTCCAACTATTCCCTTAATTCCTTGGAATTAAGTTTCAGTATCCATAGAGATTGAGGACTTGATAATGTACCCTTTATTGTCTGTCTTCTTTTCCCTGACTCAATTTATCACTCCCATACCAATATTTCCTGCATTTCTTAAGTAGTACATGTACAAAAATTAGTTTAAGCTAAGACCTGGAAAAAAATCTATGGCATGTGGAGACCAAAAATGGCATTCTTCTAGGGAGATCTTAGCTCCTATGACAACTCTTCTGTCAGGAAAAATATTTAGATGCTCAATTATCACCTGGTAACTTTGTCTTTTTTGTTTGTTTGTTTGTTTTTTTCCCAATGGAGCAATAAGCAAAGAAAGAAGGTAATATCCTGGTGGGGTATCATCCTTGAAGATATACAAAATGGGGAATAAGTGAAATATGACTAGATCTCAGGGTATTTATTAAGGCATTTCTTTTTGGTTCATCACATAATGATAATGGCCATGGGAAAATTGAAGCATGCACAATTTAACAAGGACAAGTCAATTAAAGTCTAATCTTCATTGGTCCTAAAAGTTCAAGACACTCCACTATGTCAGTGAATAAACTCTTAATTGTTTATTAACACTCTGACCTAAATCATTTGAAGGATTTGAAGGATCCACTGTTACTGTTTAGATTTGTAAATACCTTCCTAAGGAAAAAGACAGGCTCTCTTGTTTTCAGATATCTGAAGTTCCCACAATACAATATAAAATGGAGAATACAAGTAATGTAAGATGTGCAAATTACCACACTACCTCATATGCACACATATGCACACTCTGAAACTTCCAACTCCCATCGTGACGCTTTCTTTTGGGATGCTACATCATGAACTACTACAGGCTTCACCTGTTGCTTATACATGTATAATTTAGAAATGCAAAAAAAGGGCACTTGGGTGGCTCAGTTGGTTAAGCGACTGCCTTTAGTTCAGGGCATGATCCCGGATTCCCGCATCAGGCTCCCAGCTCCACCGGGAGTCTGCTTCTCCCTCTGACCTTCTCCCCTCGCATGCTTTCTCTCACTGTCTCTGTCAAAAAATAAATAAATAAAATCTTTTAAAAAAAGTGAAAAAGTTAATTCACTATAAGGAGACCTTTCACAAAGTGGAGATATAAATTGGTAGAAAACGTCTTCCCCCAGGGCAGTCTGTCCTAAGACGTAGGACATATGGTCTCTCAAAGATGGTAAAATCAAATAATCAAGATCAGCTGATACTAAATAGTGGCCAGATTGTCAGGCATACCCCATAGTGTTCTCCACTCCTACCTGATTTCCTTTTCCTTCATTCTTGCTTCTCTGGGATTATACTTCTTTAAAAAATAAAGTTGCCCTAGACTTTTGTCTCAGACTCTGTTTTCTGGGTAACTTAGGCTAAAACAGAAAGCATCTCATCCACTATTGTATTTCTAATACTTTAGTGGACAATAAGTGATTGAATAAATTTAAGAAGATGAACCTACTCATTATTAATAAGAATCTTCTTTTTAACCTATTTCTTTTCTAAAATATCACAATTATGTACAAAATAAAAAATTTAAACTGTATGAAAACCTTAGACACTTTAAGTCATTAATAATTTAATTATAAGGGTTATTATACTATGATAAATAACACATATGTATTATATATACATATGTCATATGCATTCTCTACTATACATGTATAGAATATTTAATGTATATTACATTTTATATAACTAATAATAATGCTAATAATTTAATAATGTAAAATTTGACAAAATATTAATGAGACACTTAAAGTCACTAACAATTTCTTTTTTATTCAAAGATTTTATTTATTTATTTACTTATTTGGCAGACAGAGATCACAAGTAGGCAGAGAGGCAGGAGGGGGGGGGAGCAGGCTCCCCGCTGAGCAGGGAGCCTGATGTGGGGCTCGATCCCAGAACCCTGAGATCATGACCTGAACCGAAGGCAGAGGCTTTAACCCACCAAGCCACCCAGGCACCCCTAACAATTAGTTTTTAAATTTTAATTATATTATGCCATGACAAAAGATCAGAGAAAATATCAGAGATATGAGTGATCATTGCCATCTTAAGGAATAGAAAAATGAGTAAAAAGGAAGGAATTGAAGATAAACATGATTTTGATAAAAGCTGATCTCAATCTTGGTAAAGTTTTAATTACTTATGAGAGTGTGACTATATTCATACTTATACTCAGGTTACTTATAAAAAACACAAAAACATATGCCATCTATATCTATGCATATATATCTGTATTTATGTCTTCTATATCTTCCATTTCTTAATGATACCAAAATAAATATATATCAACATGAGAAAGCAAGGAATAGAAACATATGCCCTACTATTTTCATAATTTTATTACTTTGTTGGAAAGATCATAAGTTAAATTTATTTATTAATCCTTAGATATTCTATAATATGTATATAAAATTAGTATCAATGCAATATATAATTATTAAAACTTTGAGAACAATACCAGATCCTGCACTTATGTAGGTAATCTTTTTTTTTTTTTTAAGATTTTATTTATTTATCTGACACAGAGAGATAGCAAGAGAGAGCACAAGCAGGGGGAGTGGCAGGGAGATGGAGAAGCAGACTCTCAGATGAACAGGGAGCTGGATGCAGGGTTCCATCCCAGTACCTTGGGATCATGACTTGAGCTGAAGGCATACACTTAACTGAGTGAGCCACCCAAATGCCCTATGTAGGTAATCTTAAGTAAGTTATTTAGACTAAAATATTCAGAGTCCTCATTTGCAGAATGGTAAGAAAAATAGTTAGGGTTTAAAGTTCTAGTGATATTAAATGTTATAACATACATATAAATCACCTAGCACAATGTTTAGTCAGATAAGATAATCATTTTTTTTCCTGATACTTTATCAGCCACTGTTTGTTTGTTTGTTTGTCTTTTGTTTTGTTTTGTTTTGTTTTATGTGTAACCAACACTTTTAACCATCAGTTCCCTTTCATGGCCACTACTACTAAACTTTTATCTATCAACCCAAGTCAATTTTGAAATTACATTATAACATCATCTTTACACCTCTAAGAAAGTGATAATATTGTTGAGCTTTTCTTTTCATAAGTCTAACATTATTAAATATGAGTGTATGTCAAAACACACATTGCTGGTTATTCATATTTATATTTTTTATAATTTCTCTAATGTATTTACTTGTATGGAATGTCAGTTATGAGGGAGAAGTCTATGACTTTTAGCTGTAAGTCATGTTTGGTTTTACTTTTTAATGCTATATAATAATCTGTTTTCTCTCCCTTTATGTCCATGTGTTTCAAAACCACTGCCATCCATTAAAACATGCTGAAAAAATACACAAAAGGTAAGAAAATATTTTAAAGTCTATATACAGGTACAGAAGTAAAAAAGGAAAATCTCTAGGGACCAGCAATGAAGAAGAAACTCAGATACATAGTATTTAAGTTATTAAATTCAAACAGTGCAGACAGGTATTAGAGTCATTCCTAAAGACTGAGGTTCTTACACCAATACTATGCTAGTGTGAAGGTGAAAATGAACTCCCCCCAAAAAGACATCAGTTCTGAAGAACTGAGGGACTCAGAACTGGAGCAGGCTGGCTCCCTCTTGGGCTATGGATAGGAAGAGTCACTCAGAATAATTTGGAACCACAGGACATTGCTTTCTGCAATGAATGTTCTGAATTTACACCACTCAAATTGTGTGGGAACCTGTGGCTGAAAAATTAATAAAAATCTCAGATTTTCCCCGGAACTCAAGTAAATGTGAAATTTCCCCCATGGGGGCCTTCCAAATATGCATGCATATGGAACTCTTAAAGATTAAAAAAAATAAAAAATTCTGACTGTTTGATCCCAGTTTAATGTTTAAAACATGTAAAGAAGGAACTATCATAGGAACACAATTAAAGCATAAAGACATTGTACATTTGAAAATCAATTTTTGTAAAATTATATCTAAGATAAAATTGACCAAATGGAAATTGGCATAATAATATTTCTGTCAGACAAAACAGATTTTTAGACAGGAAGTATTATTTTTTTAAAAAGGTTCTTACTTAATTAAAAAGGAAAATTTCCAAAGAAAATATTTTAATTTTGAATCTTCTCTGTACTTAGAAATATGATCTCAGAATCCATAAAAAAAAAAAAAAAAGACTATCAACAGAAGTATAGAGCCAAGTCCATAAATCTGTAATCTTGGTTCAACCAAGATTTTTTTTTACAATTTAATTTAATTTTCTTTTTTTTCAGTTTCCAAAATTCATTTTAATGCACCACACCCAGTGCTCCATGCAATATGTGGTTCAACTTCTAATAGTACTTTTGCAGAAGCTGACAGAAAATCAGGCACTTTAATACAAAAAATATATGAGCTATACAATTAAGAAAACTGTTATAAGGGCAATTTGTGTGTAATCTGACAAATTAATTTTAACTTGCATATCTGAAGAAAACCTTGAGCATGTGTTAGTAAAAACAAAAATAAGTAGTTTATTAAATCATTGTTTAAAATTACAAAAAACTATCCTTAAGCAAAAGAATGAGTATAAATCATAGTGTATTCATATAATGGAAAGCATACAGAATTTAAAATGAATAAATTAGTTCTACATTTTAAGATCTGATTCTCAAAATCACAATCTCAAAAACTTACATAAGCTTTAAAAAGGTGCATTTATTTTAATTACACCTAAAAAGCTGAGTTTACAATTGTTTATATTACTTATAGTTACAGACATACAAATATACTCATAAAAGCATGGAGAGCATAGAACTCATCAACTTGAATGTATTGCTGTGGAGAGGAAGAGAGGTGAATGGGATGCGGTAAGACTTCAAAAGTCTGATGTTATACATATATATTTTAATTCTAAATAAGTTAAGATGTTAACATTTGTTAAATCTGGACACTGAGTATGTTATTTTCTCTACTTAAGTTTAATATTTTTCAAAATATTTCAAAATTATGTATTTAATAAACAAAAAATGCAACTTCAGTGCACATTTGCAGCATACCTTTGCTTTGCTTGAATGTATCAACTATAGGGAGTGATTACTTTTAGTCATTCATTAAGTCATTGCTCCATTCAAGGAGCACCTACTGTAGTGTCAGACACCATACTGAGTGTTTGTTCATAGAGCAATACACAAAAAGAAAGTGGGGCTCCTTTCTCCATTAATTTCTCTATTTAATGGAGAAAGCAGATGGGGGATTGCAAAAATACAGTGAAGTGAAATGATTGTTATATGGAAAATAGTAGGTTGAATGAGAATGCAGACTAATGTATCTCCCACTGAGAAGAGTTAAGCTGGAACTTAAAGCTTTGAAATGTAAGATTTAGGACAAAATTGAGAGTTTATTCGTTTGATAGGAAACAAGGATCATTGGTCCAGACACAAGGAGGATCCCAAAACAAGTGAATCTAGCACTGGCTACTGAAAGTAGTCTGGCATGACTAAAGCAAACCTGAATTTGAACAGAAGAATATAATAAGATCAGATTGGCAGTTTTAGGGATCTTGAAAAGTCTTATAAGAGTGGTAAGAATCCACTGTGGAGCTTCTAAAGGATTTAGAAGTTCATATTATTATATTTAATTTTTTGGAAAAGTAAAAATAATTAATATGGGATAAGGATAGATTTAAAACATTGGCTATTGTTTAGGAAAGAAAAAAAAAAAAGGTTTACAGTCTCAACCAGGACAGAATGAGTCAGAAAGAATGAAAGAAAAATTATTGCACATAGAGAGATACTGATACGACTTGACAATTGAACAACAATGTGGTTGTGGAGAATGATGTACTGATGATGTCTACATTTATGAATTGGGAAACTGGGTGCCTTATAGCAAGATAAGAAACAGTGCAGAAGAATAGTGTGGTGATGAAGAGTGACATTCAGTAAGGGACATTCTGAGGTTAGTTGCATGTAAATCACAGAGGGGGAACTGTCTCTGCTGAGGAGAGAATTCTGAGCCGATGGATTATCAGATTACGGGAGGCTCCATTTTACTGATGTCATCATATGTGTGAATAGGAGCACCTGAGAAGATGGTATAGGTTGCTAATAAGTAACCTAGTAATGAATAAATAAAGACCTAGTAATGAACACTGAGTAATATCAATATTTAAGATGTCTTGGCAAAACTAGTTTTTATGAAATCCTGGGTGAGGAAACCACAGTGCATTTGGTTAATGAAAGTAGATGCAGAAGAGATGGCTAAAATTCTTTAATAAGTTTGTGATAGTATGCAGAAAATCTGGGTAGTAACTACAGTGCGCATGAAACAAAGTAAGTTTGAACAACTTCTATCTGTTTAAATATTGATGCAAAAAAACCACTCATTTTTCCCTCTCTCTTTTTGAAACAGTCTCTGCAAGAATTGTGCCTTCTACACAAAATGTTATTCTACTAGATATTGTCCTGGCAAGGGATTTTCTCCATTCAGATATTAGCTTCAACATTACCTTTTTAGAGAAGCTTTTCCTAAATTTCAAACTTAGTACTCGGTCCTCTCCCATTGAAGCCCTGTTCACATCCTCACATCTAAACATGTCACCCTATTTCATTTTAATCAATGTTATTTATCATTACCGTTATAATTTTGTATAGTTACTATATGACTTTATTTTTTTGCAAGTAGTGATAAATGAGTTAACTTTAAAATGTCATTTAATCTTTGCTTTCCTAGAATAAATGCAAAATTATTATATATGCACTGCTTAATTTTGTTAGCTAATATTCTTTGAGTATACATTCTTTAAAAAATATTGCTCCAATTCCATTTATAAAATCTTTGTCAGGTTTTGATACCAAGATTTATGTGGTTTCTATGAAAAGTTGGAAAATATCTGTTGGTAAAGTCTCTGGGTTAGTTTCAGGGCATTAGGTGGTATTAATTTTTTTAAAAATGTTTGGAAGTTATCATTGATGAAATGATCTGGTGTTTTCTTTGTGGATCACATCTAAGTAGTATTGAACATCTCTAATGCATATAGAACAAATCAAATTTTTCAGTTCTTCTTTTGTCAGTTTGGCAAACTCTGTTTATTATTATAAGCTTTTTCTAAACCATTTATTATCTTTTTGATACCTAGGTTAAGGAGTGATCCCTGGTTTTTCTTTTCCTTTTTAGAAATTAATATTTTCTATTTTTATTATCTACTTATTTTATTTTTTAAATTTTTTATTGTGTTATCTTAATCACCATAAAATATGTCATTAGTTTCGATGCAGTGTTCTAAGATTCATTGTTTATGTACAACACCTGACCACTGGTTTTCTTCTTGATATTGACTACTCTGACTCCTTTGTGCTTTTTCTCAGCTTTTCAGGGTGTTTTAAAATTTGGTTAGGTTTTTTCTAATACCAAATTTGCCTTTGGGAATTCATTCTATTGTACTATTTTTTCCCACTTGTTAGAGCTTTCATCTTTATTATTCTTGAGTATAGTTGATAATATTTTCCAATTCCTAGAGTTGGATACTTAGTTTATTCATTTGTATCTTTTATTACATGCAATTAAGGCTAAATATTTCTCTTTGAGATAAATTTGAACTACCTCTTACAAATTTTGGTATTCTATATTTTCATTATCATTTGATTTATAATATTTTCTAATGTCTATTATAAATTCATTAATTTAATTTTTAAATATATTTTTTTAATTCAGGGTTTCTTTTGTTTTTGTTTTTTCTTACTGAATTCTGGCTTTATTCTCCCTAGAGTCAGGACACTTACTGTCTTAGATTTTGTCATTTAATATTTGTTGATTTTTAGGGTCACAATTTTCCCTGCCTTAAATAAGAGTAGAATGGAACAGAATGTGTTCCCCAAGGAAGAATTGGGTTTTCCCCTGCTACAGCACACAGCAACAATGGAACAGGAACAATGTAACAGGAACAGGAACAATGTAAATTGGAACAGGAACAATGTAACAAGATCTATTCTATGCCAGCAGTATAGTTATATTATCAGTCCAGGGACCAGTAGCTTAGGCATAATAAAGTAACTAACTATCTAGAAAAGGACAGCAGAGAACTGTGACTCTTGGCGTAACTATTCCTTCTTGGTGATTACTATGAGAATGACTGAACCCTAAGCAGCATCAGTCCCCAAATGTATTCATCTCTTTGCTTGCATTTATGTCCAGCATGGGAGCCAGTTTCAACAAAGCATACACATTGTTTGCTGTTATTTCCAATCTTCTTTCTACTCATTTTTCTTGTTTATTCCAAGAAGAATTCCCTCAGCCTGAATTAGAAGAACAAGGTTTAGAATGAAAAAGAATGTGTTTATTTCCAATTTTAGCTAACTCACCATCATAGAACAATTAAATTTAATTGATACAAGGTTTTTTAAAAAAGAAAATAAGGCTATGTATGTGGATGTAGAAATTAAAAAGTAGGGCGCCTGGGTGGCTCAGTGGTTTAAGCCGCTGCCTTCAGCTCAGGTCATGATCTCGGGGTCCTGGGATCGAGTCCCACATCGGGCTTGCAGGGAGCCTGCTTCCTCCTCTCTCTCTCTGCCTACTTGTGATCTCTCTCTCTGTCAAATAAATAAATAAAATCTTTAAAAAAAATTTAAAAAGTAGGTAAAGTCACCAAATATTCATCCACCTAAACTTGGTCCAGTGAAGGATGTACTTATTTTTCGGATGTCTTTGCCATAGTGGTTGTAGCTGGTGACACACACAACTGAAATGATGCCTCTCAGGCTTCTCAGATCAGAGCCCAGATACTGCAAAACTGGTCTTTCAGTCTTTTTTTTTTTTTTTTTTTTTTTCTAAAGTAGCAAATCCATGAGCTGTTCATTTTCAAAGTTGGACCTTGCAGCAGGTTTCTCCAAACTCCATGTAATTGCTATGTGTACGTTCCTGAAAGTTTTAAGATTGCTAAAAGTGGCCTCTAGATTACCAATGCATGATCTCGTATTTCATTAATAAGAAGTGGGGATATATTCTCCTATTTTTGTTTGTTTGTTTGTTTTAAGGCTTTTTAGAAATGATTTCTTTTTTTTTTATAATGTGTTTTTTTTTAAGATTTTATTTATTATTTATTTGACAGAGAGAGATCACAAGTAGGCAGAGAGGCAGGCAGAGAGTGAGGAGGAAGCAGACTCCCTGCTGAGCAGAGAGCCCGACACGGAACTCGATCCCAGGACCCTGAGATCATGACCTGAGCCGAAGGCAGCGGCTTAACCCACTGAGCCACCCAGGCGCCCAGAAATGATTTCTTAAAAGAGAGAGAGAGAGGGAAGATAACTTTTTATTGTATCAACTACTTTATCCTGCTTAAGGAAACCAAATTTAAGTCACTGGGCATAAGTACCTCATGCAGTCAAATATCAATGCTAAGTAAAAAGAAAATCTTCTATTTCCTTATTATTGCTTATTGATCTTATGCACAATGGCTACCCATCCCTTTATTTATTTCACAAGCCTGACAATCACAGACTCATCTCTCAAAATCCTTATACATGGCAAGGTCATGCAAATTACAATTTATAGTAAGCCACTTTTGAGAGTAAAATGGAGCAATAAAATAATCTAAAATATGTAATAATAAAATATTGATTTATTGATCTAAAATTTTATTGACACATTATTTTACACAAACCCTATTTTATGTAAAACCCATTTTCAAAATTAGAATGATCTTTTATATACATGATATATAAGAATATATATATACTTATATATATGTATTTTTTTTTTACTAGTGTTTTCTTTATGTTAGTCACCATATGGTACATCATTAGTTTTTGATGTAGTGTTCCATGACTCATTGTTTGTATATAACACCCTGTGCTCCATGCAATCCGTGCCCTCCTTAATACCCATTACTGGACTAACCCATCCCCCCATCTCCTCCCTTCTAAAACCCTCAGTATATTTTGCAGGGTCTATAGTCTCTCATAGTTCCTCTCCCACATCAATCTCCCCCACCACGTTCATTTTTCCCTTCCTTCTTCTAATGTCCTCCATATTATTCCTTATGTTCCACAAATAAGTGAAACACTGTGAGTATATATATTTAAACACAAACATACACACACAAGTATATTTTACATTAAAACAAAATCAAAGTTAAAAATTCAGTTTATAATAATTTCCCAAATATTAAGATATGTCATAAGCAGAATTGTTAACTTTACAGTGTAGTCTTATGGCTTAATTAGTCTTATCTATATTTGTCTATAATACACTGTCACTGGTATTTTTCTGAAGATCAAATTTTTATAAATAGTTTCTTTTTAAAAAACAGTTGTCTGAAATAGTCTCCAAAGTTGCATTTTATTGTTAGTTTGGAATTGTAGAATCTTCAGCTGACTCTTCTCTGTCTGACCATAATACTTTTAATTGAGGAAACAATTTCATCGTAGATATTGAGGTAAGTTCAGGGCAAATGCTGCTAAATTTTGTTAGATTGATGTTATCTTTTTGGGGGGGTACTGAAATACATAAATATTTTAACCCAAATATTTTTAAAGGTATTGCCTTTTTCATTCAGCAAAACTTCTAAAACAAGATGTTTTTAATTTTGTTTTCAGTGTTCCAAAATTCATTTTTATACACCACACCCTATGCTCCAAGCAATACGTGCCCTCCTTAATACCCACCACCAGGCTCACCCAACTCCAAAGATTTTATTTATTTATTTATTTGACAGAGAAAGACCACAGGAGACAGAACAGCAGGCAGAGGGAGAGGGAAAAGCAGGCTTCCCTCTGAGAAAGGAGTGTGAGATCGCAGAGCCCTATGATCATGACCTGAGGGGAAGGCAGCCACTTAATGACTGAGCCACCCACGGCCCCCAAAACAAATTTCTATAATAAAAACTCATTACAACTCTTGTCTATATTTAAGATATATTGAATATTTGCCAAATTTAAAAGTCACAAAATCACAGGCATTCTCAATTTAATTCCATTCTGACACAGACTATAAATATAACCAGTGAAAATAGGTGTTGCATCAAATATTTTCCCCACAAGTTAGATACAAGTAAAAATAGGTAATTAAAAAAAATCTTGTATATGGTTGCAGATTTTTTCATTTTGCTTTCTATAAATAAATGTTAATGTAATCTCATTTGCAAACTTTGTTTCAACATAATTCTCTAAAGCTGAAAAGCTAAAAAAATAACAACAAACTTTGGTGCTGTATCAATTAACTATTTTGCTAAAATTTTCCAACTCATTTTGAATAAAAATTCTAAATCTCGAAGATAGAAAGCTATTATCATTGTAGCATGTATGTAAGTTTATTGAACAAATAGTTTATTCAAAACCTCAAACACTTCTAAACTTCAAACAGCCAAAAGAAAAACTACTTCTTAAAATTAAACTTCAGATTTGTCCCCAAATTTTATAATGTAGTTTTTACGTCTACTTATAAATTATGTGTATATTTTGACAAGTGCAGCTTCAATATTGATTGTTAGAATGTTGCATTATACTGAGATGCACATTTCTGTGTGTTTGACGAATGTCCAAGTGTCTCTCTGTTGCATAAGTTTCTTAATTTAGTAACAAGAAGGTTTTTTCCATGATGCTGTGTACTCCCTATATTTGTTTTCTAATTATCACCTCAAAGACAAGAACATCTGTCTTCAGTATAAAACCTTTGAACTGCACTTGCAGTAGTATCTACAATAATAACAAATTACTCACCTTTGAATAATGAACTTTAAAAAGCTTTATAAGGACTCCATAGTAATATAAAACCATTATTAAGTTAACTGACTCTGTATTTGAAGCGTCTGTTAAATAATATGTTATAAAACTGGCAACAGTTAGCTGTTCTGCTAATGATGCCAAGATGTTAAGAACTATTATTTCACATTTCATATGTGCACAAGAAAAATGGAATAAAAAAAGAACAAAATTATTTGTGGCAGTCATGGAAATATGCCATTTTAATTTGCCTTCCAGAGAAAAAAGATGTACCTTTTTTTTTTTTTTTCCTCCAGAGAGGAAGGTAGCAACTGTCTCCAGCCACACTGCACATTTGAGATCTCCAGCATATGAGCTGAGGTCCTGCTCCTTCAGGGAAGCCACAAGTGAGCACAATGACAACACAAGGGCTTGGTGATCAGTGCACAACTTGAGACTTGTCTGTTGGGCCATTTTTATTCTGGACAATAGGTTTTACTGAGACTTTGTCAGATCTACATTGTAGTTTGGGCCACTCTACCAATTCTCTTCTTTTTCTGTTATGGTCTTCACAATATCCCCCAAATCCATATGTCAAAACCCTAAGTCCCCATACCTCAGAATATGATTCTATTTGGAGATATGGCTTTTTAAAGAGGTCATTAAGTGGAAATGAGGTCATTATAGTGGGGTTCTAACCCAATATGAGTAGTGTCACTATAAGGAGAGAAAGAGACATCAGGGTATGCATGCACAGAGAGATGACCTTGTGAAGGTGCAGTAAGAGGGAAGCCATCTGCAAGCCAAGGAGGGTGACTTCAGGGGAACCAGCCCAACCAGCATCTTTTTTTTTTTTTTTTTTTTTTTTTTTTTTTGACAGAGAGAGATTACAAGTAGGCAGAGAGGCAGGCAGAGAGAGAGAGAGGAGGAAGCAGGCTCCCTTCTGATCAGAGAGCCCGATGCGGGACTCGATCCCAGGACCCTGAGATCATGACCCGAGCCGAAGGCAGCGGCCTAACCCACTGAGCCACCCAGGCGCCCCCCAACCAGCATCTTGATCTTAAACTTCCAGACTCCAAAACTATGAGAAAAGGAAAGGAAAAAAAATGGTGTCACCAAAAAATTAGGTCACCAAATCTGGGGTATTTTGACAGTGCTGGCAAACTAACTTACTCTCTGTCACTGTACCATATCTGCATTGCAATCTGAAGGCTTTCCATACCAGATCTTTTCTTAACAATTCCCTATTACTTCTGCAACAAATTACCACAGATTTTGTCACTTAGCAAAACATAACACCAATTTGTTATCTTACAGTTCTGGAGGTCAGAAGTGCAAAATGGGTTTCATTAGGCTAAAATCAAGGTGTTGTTAGGATTGCATTCATTCTGGAGATTCTAGCAGAGAATCCATTACTTTGCATCTTCTGTCTCTAAGAGGCTTCCTGCATTCTTTTACTCGTGGCCTCTTTCCTCATCTTTAAAACCAGAAACACAGCATTTTAAAGTCTCAAACTCCAATCCTCCTGCCTCCTTCTTTCATCTATAAGGATCATAAGATACTAGATCACATTTGCAAAGCCCCTTTTAGATGATAAATAGCATACTCAAAGCCCCTTTTAGATGATAAATAGCATACTCATAAATAGCCTGGGTGGCTCAGTGGGTTAAAGCCTCTGCCTTTGGCTCAGGTCATGATCTCAGGTCCTGGAATCGAGCCCCACATCGGGCTCTCTGCTCAGTGGGGAGGCTGCTTCCTCCTCTCTCTCAGCCTGCTTCTCTGCCTGCCTGTGATCTCTGTCAAATAAATAAATAAAATCTTTAAAAATAAACAAACAAACAAATAAATAAATAACATACTCAGAGGTTCTGAGCATTAGGATTATCAATATGTCATCATTTGGGGGGGCAGTATTATTCTGTTTACCACATAGGCATTGCAAATCCACTCTTCAAACTATTTATACTTTTCTCTTTTTTGTGAAAAAAAAAATCTTGATTTATCCATAAACAGACACGTTACAAAAGCAATCTTATTTTAATGAAAAAAAATATATACTTTACAAAGTCACAGGTCAATGCATCTCCAACAGTTGTACACCTTACATAGTCATCTCTAAATATAATCTTATTTAAATAGTAGGAATTTTTGAGGTAGATAATGATACACTTTCAGCCATTTACATAATCAATGATATTATTGGAATCTTTATAGGGGATTACAAATATCAACAAAAAGTTATGTGCATATTATATGTTGAAGTCAACTTTCATAAGAAACAGAAGTTTAGTAACTAATTATGCACTTCCTACTCTTTAGCTAACTGCTGATTAAAGAGCCCAATTGTAGAATAAAATGCTATTGCCAAACAATAAAATAAATTTTAAAAATCTTGATTTATCCTTAGAATGAGTGGTTAGAAACAAAAACAAGCAAACAAAACAGTAACATGAAATGTAGACTTTCTTACCTTTCTCTACCTCTGTCTCCTGCACATATTTTACATTCACCACAAACTATTATTTCTAACATTCTCATTGATTCTGCCACCAGATTCCCAGAGGCTTTGGACATCACAGAAAAACTGGCTGTTCCATCAAAGAACTGGCAGGAAAAACAACATTAACTGGTTTTACCATCAACTCTCCCTAGCACCCTGTGTTTATCATTGAGCATTCTGAAGGAACACTATTAGCTATATGAAAGCCAGAAAGTAAGAAATTATCACTAATTTTTTTTAATTTAATATTAATTCCATACGAAAGTGGGAAATTGGTTCACTACAGATACCTATCAGATATCCCTAGTTCTAACTAGTATTAACCTTGCAACAATTAGAAGTCTACTAAATTCATGCTAGCTTATTTTATTTAACTACTAATAAACATATCTTATTGAAAATGAAAAATCTGGGACAAATTTAAACTGGGACAGGAGGCCAGGACTATCATAAAAGCAGTGTGCAAAAATTATTACCCATAATGTAACTGTCATTTATCTGGCTGCCATTTTAGTTACTGTTCAGCAACTTCATGACTCACATTTGTTCTGTGACAATATCCAGGGCATTCAAATATCTCTTTGTAATGAGTAAATTTCTTTTATATTCTTATATATTAGTCTATAATATTATTTATTCTTAAACACTGAAAAATTGCTAAAGAAGACCCTACTTTACAGAGTTGTCCCCCTTTTGGGAAGATTTTAGCTCAAATTTGTGAAAATATAACAAGTTATCAAGAAACATTGTACTCTAATCCCTCTTCCTATTTATCTGATAAAGAAAGATATACCTATACTGTAACTTTTTCCACATCATTTATTTATATGCTGTACTTTAACTCTCTAAAGAGCCTTTGTATATGTGCAACTGCACCTATTTTAGACATAAACAAACTGGGATCCAGAGATATTTACTGAATTTCCTTAGACCAGTATCTCTAGGTAAAAGGACTCAGGAACAAATTAAGGATTTCAGACCTCACATACATGTGATCTCTGTCACAGAAAGGAGACAACGCTTGTTGAGTATTACATTAAAATTACATCTAGGTAGAAAGGAATGAAATATCTCTAAATGATTGTTAAGAAATAATAGTTATAAAAAAGCAGTACTAAAAACTTATCTTAAAAAATATTTAAATTCAACGAGGCAACATATAGCACATCATTAGTTACAGATGTAGTGTTATATTTTACAAGAAATTGCTATCATTGGCTTGAACAGGTAGAAATTAACAGCCTATCTAATGGTTAAGAAGCTTCCTTATGTTTGTGCTCCTTAGGACATCCAGAGACAAAGCTTAACAGCAGCAACAGCCACAAGAAGAATAGAACCACTAATGTACTGTAAATCATAGTATAATCTCCTAACTCATTGGGAAATTAGATGACAGTTTCCAAGAAATAAGGTCAAAATCTTAAAAGACAAAACCACATGAAGTTAATGTGCAAATGTCTTGGTCTTCAGAAATGTTTTAGCAAGAAGTAACAGAGAGCATGCCAAGACTTACCAAACCTTCCAACCACTACTCCCTCCTGACTGGTGCAGGAACAAATGATATTGCTAAAATAAATCTGCAGTTTTATCTAGTAAATTGAATTTATTTAAAGGGGGACACAGATGGTGTTTTTATCTCATTTTCCCATTGAATTGTATGATTTTGAAAGAGAAAAGAGTATATGACAAATGAAGTGTTGGCTAGGTTGATGATGCTGAAGAAGTAAATTTGGTTTGGGAGATTTGGCAGGGATTGGACACTTCTCCCATGGCTTGGAAGAATGTATCTGGCAGGAATGTGGTGATCTGATTAAAAGCACCTTCATACTGACCTGTAGACAGAAGGAAGAAAGTGTAAAACTAAACACGAAGTTTTTCCTTAGTTAAGAATCAAAAGAACCAGGTTTGAATTGCCCATTAATTAGTTTAAAAGATTATTCTGAAAAGGTTATGGAGTGATAATGGTGATTTCACATGCTTATAAACAATGCAGAATATTAGGAATCACAAATAGCATATAAAATGTTCTCAGTTTAGATGATTTAATTAAAATGTTTTACACACTAGTTACCCACACACATATATGGAGAAAGCAAAAACTTAAACAAATTTGATAAACAGATATGTTAAAATATATACATAGATTTTTTAAAGTTTCAATTATTGAAAAATGTGCTATTTTCAAATTGAAAAAATGGTTTTGTTAATAAAGTTACTATGAATTACATTTAAACATTGTACTTTCCTTATTTCAGTATTATCTTTTTTTTTTTCAATATTATCTTCCTACATATTCTATGTAGGGTGTTTTAACTCCACCTATGTTAGAATATTCTATTATGTAAATATGGATATATTTCTTATCAAAGAAAGAGATATACAAACAAATTTTAGCTCCAGGTTTATTGAGGTCCTTGTAAAATTTCTTTAAATACATGAGTCATTATATTTTCTGTGAAGTTTCAATATAGGTCACTTAAAGAAAAACAACAACCAGTACTTATTGAGTGTTAACTATACAATAAATCCTATGTTATATGCTTTTTGTTTAGTTCTTTAAACAAACTTGTGATATAGTATTAATACTTCTTAAAAATATAAACACTAATTTTTAGAAATGAAGTGGAAATCATGCAATTAATTAGAAGCAGAGCAAGGTTGAAACTCAGACTTCACTTGAACATTTCTATTTTTAAAAATTTCACTATGCTGAATGCAAATATTACTGTTTCATTTTCTTGACATAGGTTTTCTATTTGGGAACAAATTTAACATGTTTACCAGGGTTTTGACTGAGCTCAGCCTCACTAGAATTTCCAGTTGACTGCACTGTATGTCAAATCAGCTATCACATTTCTGGATGCCTAGAAGGCATGTAAGCAATAGTAGTTCTCACTGAATTGCTCTACCACCAAAAGTGCTCTGATCCTCTGTTCAGTTTTTTCTAGGTAGAGAAATTTTTCTAATTTGTATCTCTGTGTGTCTGTTACTTCACCAGTTAACATGGGAATTTCACCACAACTTTTTTGTAAGGAGTCAATTAAAATAGGTTTTGCATATGTAAAATTAGTAAAATTAGAGACATTCAGTAAATTTATTTTTTCTAAACACTGAAAGTAACACAGATAATGAAATACATTTGGGGAAAACTGATGCATCCATCTTGAAGACATGAAAAATTAGTAGTGTACAAATTAATAATTATTGCCTTTAGGATTTCAGATTTGTGCCTGTGCTTAAAGATGCCATGTTACCTTCTGCTTTGGTTCAGTGTCCGAAGAATGAATCTTGTGAACCCAGACTTTACTATAGGCCTAGAAGTAGCCAAAAAATTATAGCAAATTTTGGCCAGGTTCCTCTCCATTAGTTTTCTCTTTCACTTAGCCTTAGTGTAAAATAATAATAATAATAATAATAATAATAATAATAAGTGTATTTGGAACACTTAAAAAAAAGAGAGAAAGAAATGAATAAAAAAAGAAGAAAAAGAAGGGAAGGAAGGAAAAAAGGAAGGAAGGAAGGAAGAAAGGGGAGAGAAAGAAGGAAAAAAAGTTATGGTGGAGGGTAAATGGGCGGAGAGAGAGAATAATTTAAAGAAATCGGCTACAAACTTATACAAGTAAAATATAATTTTGTATAGATTTGGAAACAAGCAGAACATATAAATTGCACATGATATAAATATGAAAATTATTACAATAAAAAAATGCACTAAAAATCTTTAGAAGTAGAGGTTGAGGTATGACTTTCCAAGAGTTCATTCTACTGGAATTAAGGGCTATCTTGGATAAACCTCAAGGACATTGATTATTTCTTACGTTTAATTTCCCAGCACTTTTCCAACTTCCTTATTGCATTTTGTCAGCTGTCATAACTGTTTAACAGATGAGACAGTGAGTCAGGGGTTGTATAAAAATGCAACAGAATTTAGTGGAATTAAGCTATCTGGTTTCTTTATTAAAGGAAAAAGAAAATGTCTTTACTAAAATAGTAGAAGTTTTATGATAAATGAAGTTGATAATTTTAGAATTTCTTTTAAACTGACAGATGTAAGATTTGACAACCCCTAGGATTCACTACCAATGGTGAACACAGAAAGAAAAACAGCAAAAGTAATAATAATTAAAAGTTGCAACTAAAAACTAAAAGTTGAACCCTTTATTTCAACTTCTCATCATCATTTTCAGTATCCTGAAATTGGAAAATTTTCTCTATTCTATAAACATATTGAAACACACTAATTTATTCATGTACTTTTATTTATTTAAGACTCTTTCTTTTTTCTAATACTTATACAATACTTGACTGCTAGAGCAATTATAACTACGAACAGGCATTATACTATTTTTTCTTTTGTAATTCAAGCAGCCAAATAGTTTACTTAATTAATTATTCATTTCAATAAAGTTGAGCATACAAGGGAAGCTAAAAATAAATGTGAATAAAACTGTAATGTTAACTAACTCATGAACAAAATGTCCAGGTCTTGCCAAATCATACTCTGTACAGTAAACCAACTCTCAGTCAGTAAAACTTCAATGGAAAAGATAATTATAAATTGTTTTAAGCATGTATGTAAGTTCAAGGACTTCCAATAAAATATCTTTGCCAAGTAAACTTAAAAAACCTGCTGATCTCAATTGAGTGAAAAGCTTGCCAAATTTCAAATTTATTCACAAGGTGAAGATAGCTTAAGGGATGTGTGAGACATCAAATTACCTAATCTTTATGTCATAGGGCTCCCAGGATAAGAGAGAAGAAAAAGAAAAAAATATATAAATATGAAAAATAATGGGTGAAAACTTGCCTAACCTGTGTACGGAAACACACACCCAGATCTAGAAAACCTGAAGAGTTCCAAACAAGAAGAACGCAAAACCACCCAATACCAACAATGGTATTGTGAGTATAGCATAACATATAGACTTGTTGAACCACTATATCATACACCTGAAACTAGTGTAACATTGTGTGTCAACTACATTTCAATAAAAAAAAAGACACAGAGTGACTGAATTGATTAAAATAATAAGACATTTCTATATACTGCTTACAAGGAATGAACTAGAGACTCAAAGCAAAGTGATGGAAAAAATATTGCATGCAAATGGAAATCAAAAGAAAGCTGGCAAAGCTATATTTCTCTCAGACAAAATAGACTTTAAGGTAGAGACTATAATAAGAGGAAAATTTTATTACATAATATTAAAAAGGTCAATACAACAAGAGAATATAACATTTGTAGCTATTTATACACCCATGTATGAACACCAAAATATCAAAATATATAAAGCAAATATTAACACCCAAAGGGAGAAATATAGAACAATACAGTAATAGTCTTTTTATACTCCTATCTTTAGAAGTAGAGGTTACTTACAACAATGGATAGATCATCCAAATAGAAAATCAATACAGAAATATCAGCTTTAAACGACATGTAACAACAGATGAAATTAATAGATATTTATGGAACATTCCATCACAAAGCAACAAAATACACATTTTTTTCTCAGGTTCACATACATTGTTTTCTATGATAGATCACACATTAGGCCACGAAAAAATTTTAATAAATTTAAGAGAATTGAATTCATATCAAGCATCTTTTCTAACCACAATGGTATGACACTAGAAATTAATTTCATGAGCAACACTGGAAAATTCACAAATGTGTGGAGACTAAACAGCATGCTATTAAGCAACCCAGTAGGCCAAATAAGAAATCAAAAGAGAAACAAAAATATCTTGAAACAAATGAAAATGGAAATGTAACATACTCAAATTTATGGGATGAAGCAAAAGCAGTTCTGAGAAGGAAGTTCAAAGTGATAAATGCTTACCACAAGAAACAAGAAAAGTCTCAAATAAACAACCCAACTTCAGACCTCAAGAAACTATAAAAAGAAGAACAAAATCCAAAATTAGTAGAAGTAAGGAAATAAGAAAGATTGGAGTTGAAATAAATGAAATGAATAAATGAAATTAAAAAATAGAGACTAAAAAGACAGTAGAGAAGACCAATTAAACTAAGATCTGGTTCTTCAAAAACATAAACAAATTTGACAGATTTTTAGATATACTTATGAGAGTGAGAGAGGGAGAGACAGAGGACTCAAATAAATGAAAGAGAACATTTTACAACTAATACCACAAAAATACAAAGGGTCGTAAGAAACTACTATGAACAGTAATATGCCAACAAATTGGACAACCTTGAAGAAGTGGGTACATTCCTTTGATAAAACTGGACCATGATAATATATGATACACTACAAAATGAGCTCAAAGTGGAGTAAAGACTTGAAACTAAGACCTGAAAACATAAAAGTCCTAGAAGAAAACATAGGTAATAAGCTCTTTGGCATAGGTCTCGGTGATAATTTATTTAATGAATCTAACTCAGAAAGCAAAAACAACAAAGCAAATGTAACAAAGTAGGACTAAAAGGCTTCAAACTAAAAAGCTTCTCCACAGCAGAAAAAATTAACAAAATGAAAAGGCAACCAACTGAATGGTAGAAAATATTTACAAAGCCTATATCTGATACAGGGTTAATATCCAAACATATAAGTAAGTTAGAAACTCAATAGCAAAAAAGCAAGAAATCTAATTACAAAATGGGCAGAAGAGCTGAAAAGATATTTTCCTAAAGAAGATATACAGATAACTCAATGTGGTTTTGATTTGAACCTCCCTGATAGCTAATGTTAATGAACATTTTTTCATGTGTCTGTTAGCCATTTGTATGTCTTCTTTGGAGAAGTGTTTGTTCATGTCTTCTGCCCATTTTTTGAAGTGATTATCTGTTTTGTGTGTGCTGAGTTTGAGGAGTTCTTTATAGATCTTGTAAATCAGCCCTTTATCTGTAGTGTCATTTGCAAATATCTTCTCCCATGGGCTGCCTCTTTGTATTGCTGTGCAGAAACTTTTGATCTTGATGAAGTCCCAAAAGTTCATTTTCACTTTTGATTCCTTTCCATTTGGAGACATGTCTTGAAAGAAGATGCTGTGGATGAAGTCGAAGAGGTTACTGCCTATGTTCTTCTCTAGGATTTTGATAGATTACTGCCTCACATTGAGGTCTTTTATCTATTTCAAATTTATCTTTGTGTATGGTGTAAGAGGATGGTCAAGTTTCATTCTTCTCTACATAACTGTCTGATTTTCCCCAGCACCATTTATTGAAGAGACTGTCTTTTCTTCACTGGATATTTTTCCTGCTTTGTCAAAGATTATCTGACCATAGAGTTGAGGCTCCATATCTGAGCTCTCTACTCTGTTCCACTGGTCTATGTGTCTGTTTTTATGCCAGTACCATGCTGTCTTGGTGATTACAGCTTTGTAGTAAAGCTTGAAATCAGGTAACATGATGCCACCAGTTTTGTTTTCCTTTTTCAACAATTCCCAATGTTCATAGCAGCAATGGCCACAGTTGACCACGACTTTCCACAGTGGAGAGAGCCAAGATGCCCTGCAGAAGATGAATGGATAAAGAAGATATGGTCCATATATACAATGGAGTATTATGCCTTCATAAGAAAGTATGAATACCCAATCTCTGTATCAACATGGACGGGACTGGAGGAGATTATGCTGAGTAAAATAAGTCAGGCAGAGAGAGTCAATTATCATGTGGTTTTACTTGTGGAGCATAAGGAATAACATGGAGGACACTGGGAGATGGAAATGAGAAGTGAGTTGGGGGAAATAAGAGGGCGGGAAAAACCATGAGAGACTCTGGACTCTGAGAAACAAACAAGGCTCTGGAGGGGGGGTTGGATGAGCCTGGTGGTGGGTATTAAGGACGGAATGTATTGCATGGAGCACTGGGTCTGGCACATAAGCAATGGATCTTGAAACACTAAAAAAAAAAATTAAATTAAACTAAAAAAATGATATACAGATGACCAAAAAATACATGAAAAGATGCTTTACATTATTAACCATCAAGGAAATGCAAGTCAAAACCACAATTAGATATCACCTCACACCTATTAGAATGGCTATCAACAAAAAGACAAAAAATAACAAGTGTCATTGTGGATGTGGAGAAAGGAAACTGTTGGTAGGAATGTCAGTTGGTGAGCCACTATGGAAAATAGCATGGAGGTTATTCCAACAATTGAAAATAGAGTTACCATACAATCTAGCAATTCCACTTTGGGGTGTTTACCTGAAGAAAAAGAACTTTTAACTCAAAAAGATTTGTGCACCCCCATGTTTATTGCAGCATTATTTGTAATAGCCAAGGTAAGCAACTTCAGTGCCTATACACAGTGCAACATTTTTTAGGCATAGAAAATAATGAAATCACAATTTGTGACAATGTGGATGTGATGGCATTATACTAAGTGAGATAAGTCAGCTGAAGACAGACAAATACTGTGTAATTTTTCTTATACCTGGAATTCTCTTAAAAAATTAAAAACAAGTTCATAAAAAATTATTTACAAAGGGATTGAGTCTCTTATTTCACAGACTCATGGTAAAAACAAAACTTTATTAGTTTTCCCTTGTGTTGAAGGAAATACTTATTCTGGATTCTTACTCATACAAGTATGGTAAATCTCGAAAGTATCAGAAACACTTAAAGGTATCTAGTTAAATATTATTTTTAACTTGGGAGGAAAGCTTGCTTTCTAGATTTATATGACACCATAATAAATTGAAAGTAAAAATTTCCTTCTTTTTAATTTAAAAAAATGGAAAAATAGTACAGTATAAAATTTAGGCAATCTTATATAACTAAGAACTAATTTTAGTTACATTTTAATATTGGACATAAGCTTTTATTTATATTAAATAGAAACTGAGGAATTGAAATTATTACTATTATTATAAACTCTAACTACCTTCAAGCAATCAAATATTTGAGATGACTTTGTAAGGCAGGGAGTCTTTTACAATCCACACAGTACTAACCAGGAAAACTATAAGCACTTACAGTACTAATAGTTTTTCAGTTAACCATGACAAAACTCATTTGAAATTATATGAAAGCACCCTTATTAAATTTTCTTAATCCTTTCTGGGGTTTTATGACTCAATATATGTCTAAAGTCCTGTTTTTCATGTGGATATATTTACAGGCCTAAATAAACTAATTGCAATTAGGATTACTTGATCAAATTGATAATGAGGTAACTCTCCAAATTTTATTTCATTTTCGTATTTGAAATATCTCTCAAAAGTTTGCAATAAAGTAACTCAAGAGGAATGATAAACATAACAGCCTCTCCTGTCTCTTCAAACTCTTAAGCAAGTTCCTTTTTTTGTTGTTGTTTTTTGTTTTGTTTTGTTTTGATTTCTTGTTTGTTTGTTTAAGACAGAAAATATACACACTTGTTTATTTGGGTTCCTATGAAGAGAGTACCAGTCTACCACAGTCTGCTGGCTCCCTCCCTCAAAATCAATAATGAAGAGAATCTAGATACAAAAGGGAAAATCAGCATAAATTGCAGGAACTCTAGCAGCATCTAACAACTTGAAAAATCTCTGGAGACATTAAATAATGTTTTGAATTCATATATTTGTGAAAATCGAGTTGCTATAATGCAGATAAGAGAGATTTCAGAGGTAGATGTAACTGAGAAAATTGAAGGAAAACTTAATTTTTTTTTTTAACCTGTCTGTATTCTCTTTGACAAGCATTGCTGGTTTCCTCCAGGTATTATTAGTGTAGCACAAAATCTGTGCTAGGATGACAAGTTGAAGACAGCATTTAATGACCAACTGCCCTGAGGCATTCCCTGTCACTGCTCTGGACTCAGAAGACACACCACAGAGGCTGCCTCCTCCCATTGCTCCTTCTCCCTAAGTGTTTAAAGTTTAAACCAACCCAGAGATATTGCCCTTATCCACATGGTCCATGATATTGCATCCTTATGCCTGGTCCAAACAGCAAAAAGTAAGAGAAGGAGGAAGAATACTCATCTTCTCCCTTGAGAACACATTACAGATATTTCACTTCTTTAAAGTTACTTCACACCCCACAGGACAGAATTCAGACACATTGCATATGGCCCCACACTTATAAGAGAAGCTGAGGAATGTAGCATATACATATTTTTTCTAGGTAAACATATGCCCCATAAAATATTTGAGGGCTTAATCGCTAAAGAAAAATGAAACATGTTTATTGGGGTATAGCTAAAACTTCTTCAATCGTCTAATCCATTCCCTTCCCAAGTATTTCTGCACAGCCATCTCATCTACATAAAGGGAAAAATAAAAACAAAAAACAAACAAACAAAAACAAAAAACCTTCCACTCCCTATGTGAAACAATAAAGACATATTATTTACTACATTCAGCCTAAAGTTCAGAATTTTGAGGTTATATGTGAGCTTATCCACCCACAATGTATCACAAATACAAGTTCCTTTAGAAATGGAAGAGTAAAATATCTCACAGTTACTGATCAATATTAAATTCCAACTCTCATGGAACAGCGGAGACTTTCTTGTCATGAAGAGTATACACCTTGGTTAAGTCATCTGGCTATAACTAGTTCTAATTTCTGGGAGGTTCTTCTTGTACCTTTCCCTCCATTGTCACATCTGTACCAGCTTTGGAGAGCATGTAGATCTGGGCTTTGCATGGCTGTCACAGCCTGGTGTTGCTGATATGAGTTTGGCAAACTCAAATTGGTAAATGCGACAAATGAGGTCTGAATAATATGTTAATAATACAGTTTAAACTTAAAGCTTGGTCATATCTTCAATCATCATTTTGTGAGTGGCCCACAAATTTTTGAGGAGACGTCTTTCCAATACTTGAAAACTATTCAACAAAGAAATCACATGCATGGTGAGTGAAGAAGTGAATGCTTTGTTATTTCACTTTCATCTTGCTTGTTAATGTAAAGAAAGTATCAACTTTTCTGTCAAAATTATCCTAAACCACCTCTAAAGAGCTGGTTGTTAAACATTTACTAGCATACTCTTGACCACCAGGTGAGTATGTAACATATGCTTTATTTTATTATTTTTTAAGGATTTTACTTATTTATTTGACAGACCGAGATCACAAGTAGGCAGAGAATCTGAGCAGAGAGCCCGATGGGGGCTTGGTCCCAGGACCCTGAGATTATGACCTGAGCCAAAGGCAGAGGCTTAACCCACTGAGCTACTCAGGCACCCCTAAACATATGCTTTATATATTTTCATTTATGAATTACACAAAGTTAATATTGGTGAAAAGAAGAATATTCACAATGTGATACTACTTATATAAATGTATATAAATATCCGAAGGTAATATATGTGTACATATATATGTACCTTTTGTTGGAAATATATGTACTTATTAATTTAAATATGTTATTAACTACTACATATACATATCATAATTTAACTACTACATATACATATCATAATTTTTTATAATTATGATATGTATATGTATCATGCATACACATGATTAGCTACAATTCATGGTAATTTTTGTTCAGCTGGTCTTTTGAGAATAAAATCGAAGCATGTTAAAAAAATTAATCTTGCTTTTGAATTTTGACTTATTAAAATAAGCAGTGGGTACCTGAGTGTGTACTATATTGTTCCTCATAGTTTATTATAGGTATATATTATTTTGTAATATTAAAAACTTAAGAAGCGGGGCACCTAGGTGACTCTTGGGTGTCTGCCTCCAGCTCGGGTTGTGATTCTGGGGTACTGAGATCGAGACCCACATCAGGCTCCCTGTTGGGCAGGAAGCCTGTTTCTCCCTCTCATACTCTACCTACTTATGTTCTCTTTCTCGCTGTATCTCTCTCTGTGTCAAATAAATAAATAAAATCTTAAAAAAAAAAAAAAAAACAGCATGTTGGAGTTCTTTAAAAAAATGGAGAAAATAATAATAATCATTGCTTTTTACATTAAGTAAAAATACTAATATTTTATTTATAAGAGGTGGGGACAAAAGGTGAAATTAAGTGATAGTTTAAAATATATACTGCCACTACTCCTGAAAAAAAAATACTAGAAGTAATATATAAATGCTAACTCTTTCTACTCCCATGACTCTAATGTGTCATTATTTCTTGTCTGGGGTACTGTGGTTGTCAACTGATGGTTTCTTGTTCTTTCTTTTTTTTTTTTTTTTTTAAGATTTATATATTTATTCTAGAGAAAGAGCACAAGCAGGAGGGGCAGAAGGAGAGAGAGAGAGAGAGAAAAAATATCAAACACACTCTATGTGAAGCACAGAGACTGATGTGGGGCTTGATTACACAACACTGAGATCAAAACCTGAGCCAAAACCTAGAGTCCACCCCCAACCAGCTATGCCATCCAGGTGCCACTTCTTCATTCTTGTGCTTCCCTCGTACAGAGTCACCAAAGCAAGCTCTCTTAAGGGTAAATAAAATAATGACATGTCTCTGGTTTAAACATTCCAAATGATTCTTATTATTCCTAGCAATATGCCCCAAATGTATCATTTCTTACAAGGCCTTTCTGGTCTAGCTGCCGTGCGCTGCTGTGATGTCATCTCCCCCCTCTCAAATCCCTGCTCACTACATACATGACAGCCATTTTGGCCTTTATTTCTTTTTCATGCACTCAGTTCTTTTGCACTAGCTGACCTTTTTGTCTGGAAAGCTCTTTCAGATCTGTGCATGATTCCCACCTTCTCAATATTCATGACTGAACCCAATGTGATTTCTTCAGGAAGTCCCTCTTCACCTGCCTTAACAAAATCAGCCCTTCAGTCATTTTATGATACATATTCTTCTTATTTTTTTCCTTTGCATTTAGTAACTATGAGTGTTGTATAATTGTCAGAGTATTTATTTTCCATATATAATAAGGATATTTTTGTATTTATAAGGATATAGGCATATAAAGTATATGGACATTCATATATGTTTTTATACATATATATTTATATATACATATTAACATATATTTATATATATACCTTTGTATGGACAATAATATATGTTAGCATATATTATTGTTCATGTAGAATTTAGACTGATATAATTTTTTAATTAATTTTTTTCTCTCAGAGGGTAAGCTCACTTGAAATTGAAACAGATTCATCCTGTTTGCCTGACTCATTGCTATATCAGCAGATTCCAGACACATAATAGGCCTTACTGGTGTTTAATTTAGGAGATCCACAATTTTATTCTGAGTAACGACACAGCCAGCTAAGAAAAATATTTCTTCAGCTTCCTTAGAGCAATACAACATTGTCACTAAGGTCTTGCAAGTGATATATATGTAGAGTGTTCTGTGGAACATCTCTGTAGGCTGCCCAAAGAGAGTTTTCACAGGTCAGATAGGCAGCCTTTTTGGTTGTTGCTGATTTTATCCTCTCCTTTGTTTCATTCAATAAAATGTGAATGTGATTAAACATTGAAGTCATCTTGGGTACAGATTGGCTTGATAAGGGAAACCACATGCTGGGATGCTGAAATAGGACAGTTAGGCTCTTGATGAGGATGAAGTCCATTTTATCATACAGGATTACTCACTCCAGAATATTTTTTTTTCTCTAAAAGAGGAATAATTGGGGGGTGCCTTGTGGCTCATTTAGTTAAGCATCTGTCTTTGGCTCAAATCAGGAACCCAGGGTCTTGGGATCAAGACCTGCATTGGCTCCCTGCTCAGTGAGGAGTCTGCTTCTCCCTCTGCTGCTCTCCTGCTTGTGCGCTTGCTCTCTCTCTCTCTATCAAATAAATAAATAAGTAAATGAATCTTGAAAAGTGGAATAATTGTTTTCTTAGGACACTGTTATTTTGTTATTCATTGTTGGATAAAATTCCTAATTGTGAAATAATTTTTATAACAATAAAAATTGAAGATGGAAAAAATATACGGGAAATAGAAAGCAGTAGTTCCAATACAGGTTTTCTTAACAAATATACTTCCCCCCCCATTTGAGAGTAGTCCTTTATTAACTGACAAGATTACAAAAATAATCATATAGATACCTTAGTTTATCCTTTGAATAAGCCTATTGATCTAGTCTCCCCTGTTGCCAGCATCTCCACCCTCCACAAAATGGTCTTTTTTTTTTCATTGCCCCTCGTGGAGAAGATAATTTGAAGGGCCATAAAAAGTCATTTGCCTCTTTGAAATGTTTTCCAACAGTATAGATCTCATGAATCAGATCCTCCCTGAAGATGATGCCATATTTACCAAGAGATCAGGCAATCAATGTGTTATCTGTCAGGGCAATTTGCTTCCTGTTGATTTTGCCATAACTATGCTTGTAGATCAATTCATTCACCAACTTCAGGTTTGGGTATCCCCATGCTATATATGGTTCCACAATCCTTAATATGTTAACTGAAGCCTTGTTGAGCTTAACAAAGGAGCCATTGAAGATTTGGCAAAGGTGAAGAAGCTGCAACACCTTTCGAACCTTTGGGGTCACACCATTGATACCTCTGATCCTGATGACAAATGTCAATTTGGGTTCCACAGATATGTAGAAGTTGCCAGCCTTTCTTGCCATCCTCGCCATTCAAATTTCAGTACATCTGCCTTTATTCTTTGTGGTAATGCTTAACTTTTTCATAGATAAGTTTCCTTCTTGCCTTTCGAAGCATCTTTTGAGCAAACCTCTTCCTCAGATGCTTGATCTTCAACTCTGAAATTTCTTCACTTCTCTTTAAGGGTTTCTAGCACAACAGGAATCTTCTTTTTCTTCTCTTCTGCACCCTCCCGTGGTTCCAGCCAGAAAAGAGGAATAGACTTCATTTTTTAAAGCAGTTTGGGTTTTAAAAAATTAAGGGCAAGTAGAGAGTCTCCATATGTGCTCTCTCCCTGCCCCTCTAGTTTCTCCTTCCATTATTGGGGTATATTTGTTAAAGTTGATGAACTGATATTGGTACAAGATTAACTGAAGTCCATAATTTACTTTAAAGTTCACTCTTTATGTTGTATATTCAATAGGTTTTGATTAATGCATAATGACTTTTGTATGTTGAGTTAAATGACATTAGATAAAAATATCAGTGAGATTAAGTAAATGCTATGTTTATTTGATTATGTATTTGTAGTATGTCTCTTCTTACTAGAATACAAGCCCCTTAGGAATAGATTCTTTGTATGTTTTGTTGTATTTGTAATGCCTAGAGCAATTTCTTGCATAGTATAGAGTCTCATTAAATATTAGTTGAACATAAAAATGTGAATTTAAATGTTAAGTGTTGGATATTCTTTAAAAAGAGATAATATCCTCTAATGCAAAACAAAATAATAAACCAGAACAAAGAAATTTAAGCTATGTTTGAAAATTTCAGAAATTTTGGAATAGTGGGGAGGAAAAGAAAATGAAATAATTTAAGGGCAATCAAAGTATTTACAAAGGTTTGGGAAAGAGTTTTAAAAAGAAGCAAGGAATAATGTAGTACCAAGAGATAGTAACAATAGGGAGTTATTTCCACTTCTAAGACTTAATGGGCTAGGAAAGAAAAACTGGAATGAGGGATTGGTAGAGATAGTGAAGGAGGGAAAATGGGTGGGAAAGAAAGAAAGAAAGGGTGGTAGGAGATATGGAGAGAACCACTACAGAACTCAGTCAACACCAAGGGATTTGACATAAGAGAAGTTAGAGAATAAAATACATGTAACTCTTTTCCCATTCTATGGATATCCTGCCTGCCAGTGTCTTCTACTGCTGAAGCTAAGTCATGAACTGAGGAGTAATCTATCCATGTGGCTAATAAGAGTGAACCTTTCAGTTTTAGAACAAGAACAGCCGAAGAAAGAATATATTAGAGAATGTGGAATATACTAAGAGTGCATAGAACAATAAAGAATGACTTTATAGTGTCAAACAAAATATCTTTTTCAATTCTGGTTTTGGGGTTTTTGTTTATTTTTGGGTTTGTTTGGTTGGTTTTTTGTTTGTTTGTTTTTTATCTGACTGAAAACATTCTTTGGTTGAAAATTTTGTATCCGAGGAGCACGGAGAATAAAATAAAAAATAAATAAATAATAAAAAAATTCCCACTAGCTACCATATTCTGTGGAGTGTTGCATTGAATTCTCAAGTAAAACCAAACATTATTCACCACTGATGTTCTTCATATCAAGTAGTAAACAAAAAAGTGGGGAAATGAATAAAGTAGCATAAAACATGGCTACTATAACTGATTATGAGGCTTTAACTGATATTTATGGCTTTTCTACCAAACGTTCCAGGTTTTTGTTTTTGTTTTACAATTTTATTTATTTATTTGACAGACCGAGATCATAAGTAGGCAGAGAGGCAGGCAGGGGCGGGGGAAAACAGGCTCCCTCCTGAGCAGAGATCCCGATGCAGGGCTCTATCTCAGGATCCTGGGATCATGACCTGAACTGAAGGCAGAGACTTTAATCCACTGAGCCACCCAGGCGCCCCACATTCCAGGTTCTTTACCCTCTATCAACACCTGGGATACATGTGGCTTTTTACCTGGCTAAAGGACTCAAACTACTTGATGATCTGAGTCCTCATTAGCATTGTCTTTGCATAGTCTCAGTACATTTTCATTGGAAAAAACTACTGGACAAGAGATTGTAAGAAGTGCCTTAGTGAAGCCTCCAGGTTCAGTCTGTATCAGCTTGGTACGAGTATAGAGCAGAGCAACTCATTTTTTACTTTGAATCAGGACGAATCAGCCAACACTCAATTTAACAATCCTCTTCTATATTCATAGGTTCAGTGACATAAGGAACCTATAATAGCCAGAGAAATGTCTCAGCTTCTAGATGAGTGAAATCATTGTCATATTCCACAGTACTGAAGAAACTGTAACATTTCTCCTTTACACAATAGAACTTTCAATCTCATGGAGTCTAGTGGGTTATTTGATATCCTAGTAAAAGGGCCATTTCCACCCTACATCCCTTTGTGGATCTATGTTTCTGGCTATGGAAGAAACAGTACCATATATGGCTACTGATTATGTTATAAACTGAATTATTTAGGAAAGCACTTCAATCCTGTAGGGAGTTGTCTGCCAGCTGGCATTGAAACTGAGCATTCTGTGGGTTATAACATAATTCTGTCAAACCAGCTGCTTTTGGATTACTGAGCACATGGTAAAAATATTCTGTGGGTGTGACTCTTTGTGCTCTTTGTCGGACAATCTGTCCCTTCATCAGAGATGATGTTTAACAGAAAATTCTGACAATGGATAACACCTTCTAGCAAAAGTCATGTGGACAGGACTTGAAATATTTTTGTGTGAGACATCTTTCTCTTAAGGTGAGGGGATTGGTGAGGAGTATCATTGCCTTCTTGCGACAGAAGGTGCTCTACATGTATTATAGAGGTGGGGATGGGGAAGATCCTTGCTATCCCTGTGATAGAAAGTGCTCTGTATACTATGTATAGCTATTTCCTTTTCCTTTTGAAAGCATACCCAGGTAAATAGCCACAGATTAGTCCAGAGAGATATAATTTATGCAGCAGGGGTCAAATTGCTGGCCTTTACTTCAGAGACAACCAGCTCCATTGGAATATACCTTTGTAAACCAGTTTGATTTTGGAAAGTGAATATGTGGTGAGTTAGCTTTCTGTTAACCAGATCTAGATATTTCCCCCCATATTTGTTTTAGTACCACTTTATCAGGATACCCATCTGTTATGTTTTTAAGGACCTCATCTTCATTTATTGATTGACATTAATAAAGGTCAGGGCCAAACACCAAAGACCAAAAAGAACTCAACTATTTGGGCGCCTGGGTGGCTCAGTGGGTTAAGCTGCTGCCTTCGGCTCAGGTCATGATCTCAGGGTCCTGGGATCGAGTCCTGCATCGGGCTCTCTGCTCAGCAGGGAGCCTGCTTCCCTCTCTCTCTCTCTGCCTGCCTCTCCATCTACTTGTGATTTCTCTCTGTCAAATAAATAAATAAAATCTTTAAAAAAAAAAAAAAAAAGAACACAACTAGTCAATCACAGTTAGGTTTATTATTTTGCTGCAGCAGTAAAAACTACATTAGAGGAATCACAAGATACCTCTGTTGGAAGACGGAATTATAGGATGTGAGTTAATGGGGTTTTGTTTGTTTGTTTGTTTTTGTTTTTGTTTTTTTGTAGAGAGAGATGGAGAGCACATGGGAGCTGGTTGGGGGAATAGGAAGAGAGAGAATCTTAAGCAGGCTCTATACCCAGCACAAAATGCCACATGGTTTTCACTCTCACGACCCTGAGATCATGTCCTCAGCTGAAATTAAGAATGTAAGCTCAACAGAATGAGCCACCCAGGTGCCCCAGGAAGTCAGATCTAGAAGTCAGATCTTGTGTGATCTGAGGAGCTCTGTGAGAGCCAATAGGAGAATCCTGGGATAAGAATCACCTGGCTGTGAAGCAAACAGAGTCCCTCTTCCCAAATTTCTCCTTAAGAAGACTGGTTCATACCACCTGTTAAGCAAAGCCCAATCTTTTCTGTGTCCACACCACACTCAGAGTCAAAATGCCACCAGAGACCCCAGTCATTGTGCAGGAAACTTCGGTCCCAAAGGCTCTGCAGGGATAGGACCACTTGAGACCCCACTGGGAAAGTGAACTGTGCATACCTAATGTGCCCCCTTTCAGGAGACTGCAGACCTTGGGGCAATGACACTGGCTTCTGGCATGGGACATTGGTACCCCAGTCTGATGTCTGGCACCATCCAAGTTCACCCCATTTTAGGTAAGTATATGGTACATACATGTATACTGTATCCTACTTAGATATATGATATCCTACTGGGCACAGACAGACTAGGGACATGATATTTATTACTATGAGATCAAGTCAGCTACTGGTATCTGAAAGCAGGGTTACTTTCTGAGTGTATATAAATAGCATTCACAAATCAGACTAGAAATTCTCTGAAAAGAGCAAACTGGCTACAGTAGGAATGATAGCCCCAAAATTTGTTATCCCTAGTGCACTTTTCTCTGTTGACAATTCAAATATTATTTCAGGGAAAGGTTTTTTGTTTGTTTGTTTGTTTTTTAACTGGGAGTGTAGGTGAAAACCAGTTAAGACTGAAGGTTGAGGCTGAGGTTGACAATGATAGGGCAATTTATATATCACAAGAAACATGTTAAAAATATACCTTCAAAGTGGTGAAAGGAATAGCTATTAAGTTCGTGTCATCAGAATCACATGGAAAATGACAAATTTGGGCATCACTTAGATTTAGAGCAGAAACTACAGTCTGAGAAAAAGATAAGTTTTGCTTTTTTTAGGTGACAGAAGAAAGCCAGATGAGATGAAGAATAATATGGTGATGATATGTCAGAGGCCAAATGATCACAGAGGTGCCAAAATATAATTATAACTGTAATACATAATAAATCAAAAGGAAATAACAAATTTTTTAAAAGATTTTATTTATTTATTTGACAGACAGAGATCACAAGTAGGCAGAGAGGCAGGCAGAGAGAGAGGGGGAATCAGGCTCCCTGCTGAGCAGAGAGCCCAATGCGGGGCTCGATCCCAGGACCCTGGGATCATGACCTGAGTCAAAGACAGAGACTTTAACCCACTGAGCCATCCAGGCACCCCAGGAAATAACAAATTGACTTAGAAAATTATATTTTTTTCAAAATATAAGCTGTTTTGTCCCACATCTTCTTGATCCAAGAATCTTTTTTCCCAGCTTTATTGAGATATTATTGACATAAAATTGTGTAAATATAAGAGGCACAATTTGATGATTTGATGTGTATGTGTGCTGTGAAATGTTTACAACAATAAGATTATTTAATACCTCTTTTGTGTCACATAATTACCATTTGTCATTTCTGTGATGACAATATTTAAGATTTACTTTCTTAGCAACTTTCAAATATAAAATACAGCATTGTTAATATGGTCACCTAGAAGTTATCCCTTTCATAAGTTTATACCCTTTGACCAACATTTCTCCATTTATCCCATCCCCCAACCCATGGTAACAACAACCAATCTACTCAGTTTCTATATATTTCAGCTTTTTAGGTTCTGTGTATAAATGAGATCATACAATATTTGTCTTTCTTACTCTGACTTGACTTGGCATAATTTCCTCAAGTTCCAACCTTGTTGTTGTAACTGGCAGCATTTTTTTTAATAGGGGAAAAATATTCCTCTGTGTGTGTGTGTGTGTGTATCACATTTTCTATAACCATTCATCCACTGATGGGCATTTATGTTGTCATATGTTTCATATTGTGATTAACATATTGTATAATGAACATCAGCGTGCAGATATTTCTATGAGATAGTGATTTCATTTCCTTCAGATAGATGCCAAAAGTGTGTTTGCTAGATCAAATGGTAGTTTTTTTTTTTCATTTTTTTGGAGAAAACTCCATAAGTGTTTTTCATAATGGAAAGACAGCAATAGTGTATAAGGGTTCCCTTTCTCCACATCCAATCCAGCATTTTTCATCTCTTCATTTTTTGAGAAACCCATTTTAACAGATGTGTGGTGATATCTCATTATGGTTTTAATTTACATGTTTCAGATGATTAATGATAGTGAGCACCTTTTTATTTACTTGTTTCTTCTGGAAAATGTCTATTTGGGTCCTTTGCCCATTTTAAAATCAGATTATATGTTTCGTTCACTATTGATTTGTATAAATTTTTTACATATTTTGGATATTTGCCTCATCATATATATGATTTGCAAATATTTTCTCACAGTCTGTAGGCTGCCTTTTAATTTGTTGATGGTTTCTTCTGCTATGCAGAAGATTTTTAGGGATATAGTTCTACTTGTTTATTTTTGCTTTGGTTGCTTGTGCTTTCAGTGTCATATTTATTTTTATTTATTATTTTTTTTTAAATATTATTTATTTATTTGACAGAGAGACAGCAAGAGAGGGTACACAGCAGGGGGACTGGGAGAGGGAGAAGCAGACTCCCTGCTGAGCAGGAGTTCGATGTGGGGCTCGACCGCAGGATCCTGGAATCATGACCTGAGCCAAAGGCAGATGCTTAATGACTGAGCCACCCAGGCGCCCCTCAGTGTCATATTTAAAAACTCATCATCAAGACCAATGTCAAGTAGTTTTTTTCCTTTGTTTTTAGTTCGTTTGTTATCCTTAGTTTTATAGTTTTTAGGTGTTACATATTAGTCCTTAATTCATTTCATGTTAGTTTTTATGAGCAGTATAAGATGGGGTCATATTCCTTTGCCTGTGAATATCCAGTTATTTTAACACTATTTATTGAGACCATTCTTTCCCCATCGAGTATTCTTACATCCCTTGTAATATATTATTTGATTATATATGCATGTTAATTTCTAGCTGTCAGTTTCATTGGTCTTTGTGTCAGTTTTTGTGCTGATATACTGTTTTGATTATTATATCTTTGTAGTAAAGTTTGAATTTAGGAAGAATGATGTCTCTAGCCTTCTTTCTTAAGATTGCATTGTCTATTTGTGGTCTGTTGTGGTTCCATTTGAATTGTATTATTTTTTTCCCATTTGTATGAAAACTACTATTGGAACTTTTATAGGGATGGCATTGAATCTATAGATGAATCCATTTATCATATGACATGTATATGATATACTATATATGATATGGTACATGATAGCATTTGTGTTTCAGAGGAAATAAACCACTAATTCTAACGTCAGTGATATACATCCTGGGAAAAAGAAACTTATTTTTTACTCTAAATCTAAATAATTGTTGTTGTTTTGGCAAAGATATATATTTCTAGGTATAGACATATATTATATGTAATTTATACATGTAAAGATATATTTGTATGTTTAGTGATAATATGTGGATATGCATATAAATATATGTCTTTATATGTGTATATTTAAAACTATATTATAACTATATATATTACATATGAAAAACTCAAATTAATCTTATTACTCCAATTAAACAGATTATATTCTACATAAAAGTTAATTCAAAGAATTCCAATCTATGTAGTACCTCATAGTCCTGTTCTACATAGTAGATCCAAGATAAGTAATAATTGCATGTTCATTATTTTGAGGAGTTAACTCTTTTGAAGTTTTCTTCTTTTGTGACTTTCCTTTAACTCTGGCAGGGGATTGTACTTTTCAGTTTTACCTCATCAATGAAAAATGATGCAAAATGTAGGAATACCTGTAAAAATATTTTTCTAGACAAGATGTAATGCTAAGTATAAAGCTATGCTCATGATAAGGCATGTTTTGAACAACTCAGTGTTAGAAGTATCATTTGATGCATTTCAAAATGCAGACATAAGAGGATTAGCTCCAGTTGTGGTCTCTACTATGTGTAATTATTTCACTTCTGAGATATTTTTCTGACATGAAATTTTAGATGAGGTGAGTCAGACACAAGTATCTTTCAATGACCAGACTTAATATTGAATAATGCCCAGTGAAACACAAATTTTATATAGCTTATTGAATACTGATGTGTAGAAATTGCCCAAAGTACCATTAGCTATAAAACAATAGCATGTAAGGAAAGGACCATTTACTTAGATAAAAAAAACCAGAATCAATGGTCTTATATTTTCAGAAAAAAAAGCAACTGTCAGTATTTGAATGCCTCACTTAATGACATTTAGCACTGAATGCTTGTTCTAAAGCAATTAATCAAATGAATGTCAAAGTTCACTCTAATCCAGCATTTAATCTTATTTTTATAGAATAAAAAAAAACTTTGGAAAATTTATTTAAAGATTTTATTTATTTGACAGAGATCACAAGTAGACAGATAAGCAGGCAGAGAGAGAGAGAGGAGAAAGCAGGCGGAGCTGGGAGCCAGATGTGGGGCTCCATCCTAGGAACCTGGGGCCATGACCTGAGCCAAAGGCAGAGGCTTTAACCCACTGAGCCACCCAGGTGCCCCTCTTTGCAAGTTTTTAACCTAATAAATATACATTTATAAATTTTTTGGTGAACCTATGTTAGTAGAAAATTTTCAATTTAAAAGGTAGGTATTTAAAATCTGTTAGAAGTAGCCCTGAAGAAACATAAACATGGCGAATATTACCATTTTAGGAATTTATTGTCAAATGAAATTTTTAGAAACACAAACTTATTCTCATGTTTGAGACTTTTCCTATTTTTGTACCTGTTGCTTTATATGAAAGTTATCTTTGAGAAATAAAATTTATGAAATCCTTTTTGTCAATCAATTTTGAGGAAATATGGATTGATTACTCTGGTTATATTGTCCATTGAACGTGGCTTCGAAAATAAAACCAATTTTGAAAACTCCGTTAACAAAGTTATAGAGGTTAAGTTATAAAAAAAGAAACTGTACTGTTGCTATGCATTATTGCAACAGACCATTGTCCAGTTATGTTTTCCACCCCTTCCAAAAAAGAAAAATGTAATTATGACTATTTTCCTTGTAAAAATAATTTTCCTTTTGTCCATATTTATTTTTACATCATCTTTACTGGCATTATTATGTAACAAATCCATGCATAATAAGATTATCTATCCGCAATTTTTTCTGTGCATTATCTTAAGTATTTCACAATTATTGCTTAAAAACAACTTTGTTTTAGAAGTTAAGGCTGTTTTTTTTTCCCCCAACCATTTAGATATCAAATATATTACATATGCCACTGGTTATAAGGCATTCTGTAAGTAACAAAAGGCTTGCTCATGATTATTTTCCTAGAGTTGTTTCATGAACAGGAAATTAGATTATATTACATAAAGATGATGTGACCTCAGAAAAAAATATCACTCAGAATCTGCAATGCTCAGCAATCTTAGACATCTACAAAATTAATTTTTGGTCATTGACCTTGGAAGATTTGGAACACATTGTAATCTCTTAGGATTCTGTGTTACTATATTTCTTTTTAGAATATACTAGGTTTCAAATAATATTTTTTTTCTAGCAGAATTTCTGTTTCTTTTCTGAGTCTTCCCTTCCTTTCTGAGGTAAGTCATTTAACAAAAGAAATAGTTATGGAACTTGTTTGTTTTTTAAGAATAGCAATTGGCTATTTATACATTGTATTAAAGACAAGTAGAAGAGATGTTAAGTTCTTATGTCTTAATTAAAGATTTAATAGAATAAAATGGTGGAGCTTCAGGAAATGCTGTGGGCATTTCAGTCTAAGTATATTGTTGAATCTCCTATGGGAAAGTGAGCAAATGCTGATCATGTGGATCTAAGAGAAAACCAAGGCAAATAAAAGTCTACCAGTCCACCCAAAATAGGCGGCCACAAGAACTTCTAAAGAGAGTATTGTATTTGTCTTAGGCTTAATAGAAAGTGAAAGCTCTCAAGCTTATTTATAACTCCAAAATCTGCAAAGCTTTTTTTTTTTTTTTTTTTTTTTTTTTTTTTAGCATTTTATTTCTTTATTTGTCAGAGAGAAAGAGAGAGAGAAAGAGCAGCGGGCAGAGCAAGAAGCGAAGCAGACTCCCTGCTGAGCAGAGAGACCAATGTGGAACTCGTTCCTAGGACTCCTGGATCATGACCTGAGCCAAAAGCAGACCCTTAACCAACTGAACCACCCAGGCATCCCCCTGCAAAGCTTTTTGACAGTTCATATAGGAGTATTAAAAATCTAATAGAAAAATTATGTTTCTTTTCTTATGAAATCTTCCACGATAGGCCCAATCCTTTGTGTTTGGGTCCAGATGAAGTACAAATGACTCATGTATGGAGAGTCCTTCTGTATTTCTAGAAAGAATTTGTGAAGAGCTTTGACTTCACTGTTATATTTCCATATAAGTTTTCTTCCTATTAAGTTTTCTGAGTGGTATCACAGAAAAGGAACACATATTGACTAGTGAGAGAGCCAAGAGTCACAATTACAGGTTTTTAAAGGATTTTTTAAGTACCTTATAGGCACAATTATAGGTTTTTTAAGTGCTTATAAGCACTTTAAATCTCTACCACCTGAAGTATTCTTATGACTCAAGGAAGTGGTACAGAAAATGGTAGGACAATCATTCCTTGTTTCAGGAGAATCAATGGACATTAGGTACTACAGTCCTGCTTAGAATGCATTTATAGTCCCTCAGGATTAAGTGTTTCTATTATTTTTTTTTTCTACCCAGCAAAGACACATCAAATAAATTTTCACTGGCCCTTTTACTAATAATGTCAGCAAGCTTTCTTGTGGAAAAAAATATTGTTTTTTACTGTTGTTGTTACTGTTGCCATATAAGGGAGGGGATTTATTAAGCTGCTCTATTTTTAAGGCCATTATTTTATTTTGAGCTGAATTTAAAAACTTTTTTTAAAATCTAAAGTCTCTTAATACCATTTAGACAAATGCTGAAATTCACATAGTGAAGCATTCTGTCTACCTATCATTTGTTTACATCCCAGACCTGCAATTTCTGGTATTAAGCCATTGACAAAAGAGTGGGTAGAGCTCTGAAAACATCCATATCACAGGCTTCCCTAAAGACTGTCTCAAGACTATGATTAATTCCACTGCCTTGCCCTTTTGCCATTTGCAAGACTGGATTAATATCCAATCTATTTTAATAGGAAAAACATGCAGTACAGTTCCTTAAAGTTCTTCTATCTAATATGCTCAGACATACTAATTCAGTAAAATTTGCTTAATTATCTTCGAGTATTATCAGTTGTTCACTGTTGTTAGGTTGAGAAACCTTGCTGGGCATGTTAAGTACACCAGCTGAATCCTGTTGGAAACACTACCGGAGAAAGTCCTGGGACCAAAGGTCACCAGGAACATGTCTACAATTACATCAATTTGAATTATCACCTTACTGAAGTAAAGGAGAGTGAACGAGAGGAAATGGGAAACATCTTGGTAAGAATAGATAGGGGCAAGACAATTGATTGACTGGTTATTTTAATCATTTTTGGCTATGGAGTAGGAAGAACCAGAGCAGAATAAGCGTTTTCATTGGAAAAAAAAAAAAAGAAGAAGAAGAAGAGAAGAGAAAAGAAAACAATAGTCAATTCTGTTAGATGAAAGGGGGTATTTGGTTATTTTGTGGCTGCATGATGTAGTTGCAGTTGTACATGTTCAGATATGATGGAGGTATGGTTTCATGTTTCTCTTGCTCTAGCATGGTAATGGAGTGGTCTTGTCTGACATTATCACTATTCTTAAAATTTATTTTCTGTTCAGTAGAGACTGTAACTGTTAGCTTAACTGTCATCAAATGAACTGAAAGGATTTTTTTTTTTTTTAATCTCACCACAGATCCCTGCTGGTCAAAACACTTTGCATATAATTCCATCTTAATAGGTTATTGTGCCCACTTTCTTTCTGATTATTAATAATTACCCCATCCTCTGTCACTTTGGGTTGGTGATATTCTCACTGGTATCGTGGAACCAAATCCTATTTTAGTATCCTCCACACTAATATCTTTCCTAAATCGCAAACCCTCTTCCTAGTTTGTCAAAATGCAGATGCTTACTCAGTCATTCAGTAATTAATTTATTAATGATTTGATAAAGGGTGTATTTTCCAGGCCCTTGCAAAGAGTTTGGTTAGGAGTAACCTATCAGATTGAGTATAAGTCTTATTGAAACATTCCTTCATTCCTGAGTCTCAACTTTAATATAGCATAAGCCAGTATATCTCATTGTTTCTGGGCCACTTTTGAGTCCAGATAATGATTAGCCAAACAAGCAGATTATTTACCATTCTCTTGTGCATGAGCCAGTATGCTAAATCTAGACTCCCACGTCAGGGCACCTGGGGGACTCAGTCGGTTAAATGTCTGCCTTCAGCTCTGGTCATTATCCCAGGGTCCTGGGATCGACCCCCACATTGGGCTCCCTGTTCAGCAGGGAGCCTGCTTCTCCCTCTCCCTCTATCTGCTAATCCCCCTGCTGCACTTACTCTGTCTGACAAATAAATAAATTAAAAAAAAAAAGTTTTTATTGTGCTTGTGTTTTCTGTCAATTAAATAAATAAAATAAAATAAAAAATAAAATAAAAAATGACTGAGTCACCCAGGCACACCTAAATAAATACTTGTTTAAAAATAACTCTTCTTTATAAGCTACTTATCCTGAAAAAAGTTCTGCATGGCTCTTATAGTCTATATATCCTTCCTTGTGTCTTTAGTTTCTAATAAACATCTACCTTCTAATTTCCATGTGGCTTCCATTGCCTATAAGTTTCAGGAAAACTAAATCCCATTGATTATTATCATACTGGTAGTTAAAATAAGCAGACAAACAAGTTTTACTGTTATTGAGAAGATTGTTCCATGAACAGAGATTAGGTCAAATGGGATGCTAGATTCCTTGAACATTTGTATCTCCTTATTTATTTCCATCTAATTATGCTATAAATTACTATGAGATGAGTGTTGAAAACATCATTCATAATACAGGTATCCCTGCTTTTCTTTTTTTTTCTTCTTTCTTTCTTTCTTTTCTTTCTTTCTTTCTTTTTTTTTTTTTTTTTTTGTATCCCTGCTTTTCAAAACAATGTCTTATTCTATGTTGTTTTTATTTATCTTTATTTTTTTTATTTTTATTATGTTATGTTAGTCATTAGTCACCATACAGTACATCACTATTTTTGATGTAGTGTTTAATGAGCCATGTTGCTTTTATGAAAGACTTACATTAGTACCTGTTTTTGATAACTGAAAGAAATCCTAAGATGATTTTTGCTTATATGAAAAAGGGCAAAAAGCTAAAATATCATTCAGTGTTTGTTTTGTAGCAAGCTGGTGTAGAGACAACAAACACCCTGAGCCTTGAGAGTGGCACTGCCAAGCTTCTGCCCGAGACCTATACTCAGTTTCTCAGCATCCAGCCACCATAACTTTGAACATTGTTTCTGAGCATCTGGGCTTTAACATAATTTATTTTGTGGATTTGTTAGCAAGCTATGTCCAAAGGTATCAGGAAAATGTAAGAGAGGTTCAGTTTTGGGTTTGGGAATGTTGAAAAATTTTCCATATAAATTAACAGTAATTGTTTCTTTGTTTTATGCCATTTCAACTTACGGAAGTTTTCAGAGGAGCAGGGAAAACTTTATTGCAGGGGAAACCTATATAGCAGGGGAAACCTATATTGGATTTATGTATTTCTCCTCTAGGTTTTGTCCATTTTCGTTTTATGTGATTTGAATCTTTGTTATAAGGTGCATAAACATTTAATATTGTCATATCTTCTCTCTTTTTTTTTCTTTTCAAATTTCTATTTAAATTCTAGTTAGGTACCCTACAGTGCAATTCTGGTTTCAAGAGTAGAATTCAAAGAATTCAAAGTCATACCTTCTTAACGAATTACCTTTTTTATTATCATATATGTCCCTCTTCTTAACTATTAATACAACTAGTTCATACAACTAGTTGTATATTTCCTATATGCAAAACACTAAAATTTAGTTTATAACATTCAAATCAATAATCAGGGGCTTTCTCAGTCATTGGCAGATGTGTGCAGAGCTGCAAAAGAATTGAGTTTCCTGTCACCCACCTTTCCAGCTGAAATTGGAAAAGGTAACATCTGCCATCTTGTTTCAGCTTTCATACAGAAATGGCCAGACATGGGACACCTGGGTGGCTCAGTGGGGTAAGGCCTCTGCCTTCGGCTTAGGTCATGATCCCAGGGTCCTGGGATCCAGCCCTGCATTGGGCTCTCTACTCAGCAGGGAGCCTGCTTCCCCCTCTCTCTCACTGTCTGCCTCTCTGCCTCCTTGTGATCTCTGTCTGTCAAATAAATAAAATCTTAAAAGAGAAAAGAAAAGAAATGGCCAGAGCCTGGACATGGCAGGGAACAGGGCAGTGCAGTCGAAGAAGCTCTAGTCTAGCTCTAGGGCCTGTTGGACAAGGTTGAACCCCAACCCTGAGATCTATTAGTTGGTGGCCTCAAACAAGTTTCTAAACATTTCTAAACATTTCTAAAAAAAAACTCTTTTCTGTTTTGTAAAATTAAAGAAATGAAGAAAGAACGAAAAAAAAAAACCACTTAAAAGTCACAATAGTTCATTTTTGGAATTTAAGATGATGATTTATATGAGATGACTGCATGTTTTTATATGTATGCCTTAGGAGCAGTGGTTCATTATTCAAAATTCAGTGTTTGTGTAACTTTATAGAGCATAATTACTGCAATAATATTACCTGTACTTTCTTTTCTACTGTCCACTTATTATGATAGATATGTAGTCACTCCAGCTTTCTGTTATTAGTGTTTGCATGAAATATATTTTTTTAAGCTTTTTCTGTCTGCATTCTTATCTACCTGCTTGAAAATTTGGTCTCCCCTCTTGCTTCTCCCTTTTGCTTTCTCTTCCTCCCCTTGTTTCTTCTTGCTTGTTCTATCTAACCTGGCAATCTTTTTCTTTTTTTTTTTTTCTTTTAATTTTTTATTTATTTTTTTAAAAGTTTTTATTTTAATTCCAGTTACTTAACACAGTGCTAAATTAGTTTCAGGTAGAATGACATAGTGATTTAAGACTTTCATACAACACTCAGTGCTCATTAAAATAAGTGTACTCCTTAATCCCCATCAACTATTTTATTTATCAGCCCAGCCCTCTCCCCTCTGGTAACCATCAGTTTGTCCTCTATAGTTACGAGTCTGCTTCTTGGTTTCTCTCTCTCTCTCCCCTTTCTTCCTTTGTTCCTTTGTTTTGTTTCTTAAATCCGCATGAAATCATGTGAAATCACATGGTATTTGTCTTTCTCTGATTGACTTATTTCACTTAGTGTAATAATATTTTATTTTTTTAAGATTTTATTTATTTATTTATTTGACAAAGAGAGAGCGCACAAGCAAGCAGGATGGTAGGCAGAGGGAGAAGCAGGCTCTCTACCAACCAGAAAGCCCGACATGGGGCTTGATCCTAAGACCCTAGGATCATGCCCTGAACCCAAGGCAGATGCTTAACTGACTGAGCCATGCATATGCCCCTTCACTTACCATTACAGTCCCAACTCCTATCCATGTTGATGTAAACGACAAGATTTCATTCTTTTTATGATTACATAATATTTCATTTTAGATGGAAGTCTTTTATATGTGGAATGTTATTCAGCCACATAAAAGAATGAGATGTGTGTATGTACACACACACAACTTCTTTTTTTTTTTTTTTTTTTTTTTTTTTTTTTAAAGATTATTTATTTATTTATTTGACAGAGAGATTACATGTAGGCAGAGAGGCAGGCAGAGAGAGAGGAGGAAGCAGGCTCCCTGCTGAGCAGAGAACCCGATGTGGGACTCGATCCCAGGACCCCGGGATCATGACCTGAGCCGAAGGCAGCGGCTTAACCAACTGAGCCACCCAGGCGTCCCCACACACAACTTCTTTATCCACTCATCAATCTATGGATACTTGCACTCTTTCCATATCTTGAGTATTATAAATAATGTGATTATAAACATATTATTATATGTGCATATATCCTTTTGAATTAATGTTTCTATATCTTTTGAGGGGTGGTAAATACCCAATAGTGTGATTCCTGGATCATAGGGTAGTTTTCTTTTCAATGTTTTGTGGAAACCCCATACTGTTTTCCATGGTGGAAGCACAGTTTGCATTCTCATCAACATTTCCAAAAGGTTCTTTTTTCTCTACATCCTCAGCAACAGTTATTGTTTCTCATGTTGCTGACTTTAGCCAGTTAGTCATATATCACAAGTGTGATATATTATCTTATTGTAGTTTTTATCTGCATTTCCCTAATGACAAGTGATGTTAAGCATCTTTTCATGTATCTCTTGGCCCTTTGTATGTTTTCTTGGAGAAATGTCTGTTCATGTCTTCTCTCCATTTTTAAATTGGGTTATTTGTTTACTAGATCTCAAGTTATATGTGTAAGTTTTTGATAAATTTTGGATACTAAACCTTTATGAGATATGGAGTTTGCAAATATCTTCACCCATTCCAAACATTACTTTTTAATTTGTTGATTGTTTCCTTCAATGTGCAGAAACTTTTTTTCTGATATAGTCTGAATAGCTTTTTTTTTTTTTTTTTTTTTTTTTTTTTTTTTTTTTTTTTTTTTTTTTTTTTGCTTTTGTTTCCCTTGCCTCAGGGAACCTATCTAGAAAAAGGTTGCTAAAGCCAATGTCAGAGAAGTTACTACTAGTAACTTCTAGGATGTTATGGATTCAAGTCTCACATTTAGGTTTTTAATGCATTTTGAATTTATTTTTCTGTATGGTATAAGAAAGTGGTCCATTTCATTCTTCTGCATATTGCTGTCCAGTTTTCCCAACATTTGTTGAAAAGGTCATATTTTTCCCATTAGCTATTCTTTCCTACTTTGTCAAAAATTAATTGACAATATAGTTTTGGGTTCATTTCTGAGTTTTCTATTCCATTCTATTGATCTATGTGTCTGATTTGTGCCAGTACCATACTATTTTGATCACTGCAGCTCTGGGATATAACTTGAAGTTCAGAATTGTGATTCCTCCAGCTTTTATTTTCTTTTTCTTTTTTTTTCTATTTTATTTTATTTTTATTTATTTATATTTTCAGTGTTCCAAAATTCATTGTTTATGCACCATGCCCAATGCTCCATGCAATTCATGCTTTCCATAATATCCACCACCAGGCCCTCCCAAATACCCAACCCCTCCCCTCCAAAACCTCAGTTTGTTTCTCAGAGTACATAGTCTTTCATGGTTTTTCTCCTCTCCAGTTCCCCCAACTCACTTCTCCTCTCCATCTCCCAATGTCCTCCCTGTTATTCTTTATGATCCACAAGTAAGTGAAACCATATAACTGACTCTCTCTGCTTAACTTATTTCACTCAGCATAATCTCTTCCAGTCCTGTCCATGTTGATAACAAAAGTTGGTTATTCATCCTTTCTAAAGGAGGCATAATACTCCATTGCATATATGGGCCATATCTTCTTTAATCCTTCATATGTTGAAGGGCATCTTGGTTCTTTCCACAGTTTGGTGATTGTGACCATGGCTGCTATACAGATAACCCTTCTTTTTACTACATTTGCATCTTTGAGGTAAATACCCAGGAGTACAATTGCAGTATCATAGGGAAGCTCTATTTTTAATTTCTTAAGGAATCTGCACACTGTTTTCCAAAGTGGCTGCACCAACTTGCATTCCCACCAACAGTGCAGAAGGGCTCCCCTTTCTCCACATGCTCTCCAATATATGTTGTTTACTGTCTTGTTAATTTTGGCCATTCTAACTGGTGTAAGGTGGTATCTCAGTATAGTTTTGATTGGAATCTCCCTGATAGCTAATGTTAATGAACATTTTTTCATGTGTCTGTTAGCCATTTGTATGTCTTCCTTGGAGAAGTGTTTGTTCATGTCTTCTGCCCATTTTTTGACATGATTGTCTATTTGTGTGTGCTGATTTGAGGAGTTCTATTTAGATCTTAGAAATCAGCCCTTTATCTGTAGTGTCATTTGTAAATATCTTCTCCCCTTCCAAGGGTTGCCTCTTTGTTTTGTTGACTGTTTCTTTTGCTGTGCAGAAACTTTTGATCTTGATGAAGTCCCGAAAGTTCATTTTCACTTTTGATTCCTTTCCATTTGGAGACATGTCTTGAGAGAAGATGCTGTGGATGAAGTCGAAGAGGTTACTGCCCATGTTCTCCTCTAGAATTTTGATAGATTCCTGCCTCACGTTGGGGTCTTTTATCCATTTCAAATTTATCTTTGTGTATGGCATAAGAGAATGGTCAAGTTTCATTTTTCTATATGTAGCTGTCCAATTTACCCAGCACCATTTATTGAAAAGACTGTCTTTTCTTTGCTGGATATTTTTTCCTGCTTTGTTGAAGATTATTTGACCATAGAGTTGAGGGTCCATATCTGGGCTCTCTACGCTGTTTCACTGGTCTATGTGTTTTTGTCCCAGTACCATGCTGACTTAGTGATCACAGCTTTGTATAAAGCTTGAAATCAGGAAACATGATGCCCCAGTTTTATTTTACTTTTTCAGCAGTTCCTTAGCAATTCAAGGTCTCTTCTTGTTCCATACAAATTTTATGATTGTTTGTTCCAGCTCTTTGGAAAATGCCGGTGGAATTTTGATCTTGATGGCATTGAAAGTATACATTGCTCTGAGCAGCATAGACATTTTAACAATGTTTATTCTTCTAATCCATGAGCATGGACTGCTCCTCCATCTTTTTGTGTCTTCTTCATTTTCTTTCATGACCCTTCTGTAGTTACTTGAGTACAGATCCTTTACTTCTTTGGTTAGGTTTATTCCCAGATATCTTATGGTTCTTGGTGCTATAGTAAATATAATCAGTTCTCTCATTTCCCTTTCTGTATTTTAATTGTTAGCATATAAGAAAGCAACTGATTTCTGTACATTGATTTTGCATCCTGCCACATTACTGAATTGTTTGAGTTCTAGTAGATTGGAGGTAGAATTTTTTTTTTTTTTTTTTTGGTTTTCCATATAAAGTATCATGCCATCTGCAAAGAGAGAGAGTTTGACTTCTTCTTTAACAATTTGAGTATCTTTTATTTCTTTTTGTGGTCTGATTGCTCTTGCTAGGACTTCTAGTAGTATGTTGAACAACAGTGGCAAGAGTGCACATCCTTGTCATATTCCTGATCTCAAAGGGAAGGCTGTTAGCTTTTCCCCATTGAGAATGATATTTTCTGTGGGTTTTTCATAGATAGAGTTTATGAAGTTGAGTAATGTTTCCTCTATCCCTATACTTTGAATGCTTTAATCAGGAACAGATGTTGTGTCTTGTCAGATGCTTTTTCTGGATCAATTGAGAGGACCATGTGGTTCTTCTCTCTTCTCTTACTTATTTGTTTTATCACATTGATTGATTTGTGAATGTTGGAACACCCTTGCATCCCATGGATAAATCCCACCTGGTCATGGTAGATAATCTTTTTAATGTACTGTTGGATCCTATTAGTTGGATTTTGTTGAGAATCTTAGCATCTGGGATTCATCAGGGATATTGGTCTGAAATTCTCCTTTCTAGTGGGGTCTTTGCCTGGTTTGAAGATGAGGGTAATGCTGGCTTCATAGAGAAGGTCTGGGAGTTTTCCTTCTGTTTCTATTTTTTTGAAACAGCCTCAGGAGAATAGGCATTACTTCTTTGAATGTTTGGTAGAATTCTCCAGTGAATCCGTCAGGTCCTGAGTTCTTGCTTTTTGGGAGGTTCTTGATCACTGCTTCAAGCTTGTTACTAGATATTGGTCTATTCAAGTTGTCAATTTCTTCCTGATTCAGTTTTGGAAGTTTATACATTTCCAGGAATGCATCCATTTCATCTGGGTTGCTTAATTTATTGGCATATAACTGTTGATAACATCTGATGATTGTTTCTACTTCCTCAGTGTTAGTCATGAACTCTCCCTTTTCATTCATAATTTTATTAATTTCCATCCTCTCTCTTTTCTTTTGGATTAGTTTGATCAATGGTTTATCGATTTCATTGATTCTTCAAAAAAAGAATTCTAGTTTCATTGATGTGTTCACAGCTTCTAATTTCATTGATGTGTTCTAATGTATCTCTACTTTCTATCTCATTGATCTCTGCTCTAATCTTGACTATTTCCCTTCTTGTGTGGGGGGTTGGCTTAATTTGTTGTTGATTTTTTAGCTTTTAAGGTGTAAAGAGTGCTAGTGTATTCCATATTTTTCCATTTTTTTGAGAGAGGCTTGGATGGCTATGTATTTCCCCCTTAGGACTGCCTTTACTCCCATAGGTTTTGGACCAAGGTCTCTTCATTCTCATTGGTTTCTAAGAATTGTATGAGTTCTTCTTTGATTTCCTGATTGATCCAAACATTCTTAAGCAAGGTAGTCTTTATTCCAAGTGTTTGAATTCCTTTCAAACTTTTTCTTGTCATTGAGTTCCAGATTCAAAACATTGTGGTCTGAAAATATGCAGGGAATAATTTCAATCTTTTGGTATCAGTTGGGCCCTGATTAGTGACCCAGTATGTGGTTTATTTTGGAGAAAGTTCCATTTGCACTCTATAAAAATGAGTATTCTGTCGTTTTAGGGTGGAATGTTCTGTATATATGAGGTCCATCTGGTCCAATGTGTTATTCAGTGCCCTTGATTTATTGATTTTCTATTTGGATGATCTGTCTATTACTGAGAGTGTTATTAAATACTGTACTGTCAATGTATTCATATTGGTATGACTCTTTATCTTGATTAACACTTATCTTATGTAGTTGGCTCCTGTATTGGGGACATGAAAATTTACAGTTGTTAGATCTTCATGGTGGATAGAACCTTTAAGAATGATGTACTGTCCTTCTTTATCTCTGACTACAGTCTTTAGTTTAAAATCTAGTTTATCTGTTATGAGAACCACTACCCCAGCTTTCCTTTGAGGCCCATTGGCATGAAAGATGCTTCTCCATCCCTTCACTCTCAGTCTGTATGTATACTTAGGTTCAAAATAGGTGTCTTGTAGACAACATATGGATTGGTCCTGTCCTTTTGATCCAGTCTGTAACCCTGTGCCATTTTATGGGAGCATTTAGGCCACTCACATTGAGAGTGATACGTTTTTATTGACATCACGTTGCCTGTGAAGTCCTTCTTTCTATTGATTGTCTCTGTAAATTTCCGTTCTATGTCACTCTTGGGTTCTTTCTTCTTTTATAGAACCCCCCCTTTAATATTTCTTGAAGTGCTGGCTTGGTGGTCACATACTCTTTTAAGCCTTGCCAGTCTTGGAAGCTCTTTATCTCTTCATCCATTTTTTTTTTAATTTTTTATTTTTATAAACATATATTTTTATCCCCAGGGGTACAGGTCTGTGAATCACCAGGTTTACACACTTCACAGCACTCACCAAAGCACATACCCTCCCCAA
>NC_081557.1:194927949-195027408 GCF_022355385.1 Mustela nigripes
TTTGTGCGCGGTTGCTCCGCCGCTTGCCGGGAGCCGGCCCCTCCCCCCGGGGTCTATCTTCCCGTCGCTTTGGATTCACTTCTCCGCCGGTCCTACCTTTCAGAAAGTGGCTGATTTTCTGTTTCCAGAATTGCTGTTCCTCTTCTCTTCGATCTGCGGATGGATTTTCAGGTGTTTGCAATCTTTAGATAAGCTATCTAGCTGATCTCCGGCTAGCTGAAGCAGTCTCAGCTTGCTACTTCTCCGCCATCTTGACTCCTCCCTCACCTCTCCATCCATTTTGAATGCCAGCCTTGCTGCGCACAGTATTGTTGGTTGCATGTTCTTTTCATTTAGTGGCTTACCAGGTTTCTGTGGACACATCCGACATTATTCTGATGGTTCTTCCTTTGTATGTAAGGAATCCGTTTCCCCTAGCTGCCCTTAAGACATCTTGTCTGAAATTATGATTTATGAACTTCACAATTAAGTGTCTGGGTCTTTCTAGACTCACAGATCTTGGGGGGGGGGGGGTTTCTTTCTGCCTCTAGAACATGAACACTAGTTCCATTCCCCAGATTAGGAAAATTTTCAACCAAAATTCTTTTAGTCTTCTCTCTTTCTCTGTCCCATCAGGGATCCCAATAATTCTGATGTTGGAACATTTCATGGGATCATTTATTTCCCTAATTCTGTTTTCATGGCTTCTAAGTTGATTCTTCCATGCCTCTTTTTGATCCTTTTTCTCTATCAGTTTGTTCTCTAGATTACTAATTCTATTTTCTGCCTCAGTTACCCTAGCTGTTAGAGTATTTAGATTAGATTGGATCTCATTTACAGCATTTTTAACTTCTTTCGGGCAGATTTCAATTTTGTCCTTAGAGGTTCTATGTTGTCACTAATGGTTTTCTCCAACCTATCCATTGCCTGGATAATTGTTACCCTGAATTCCCTATCTGACATACTGTTTATGTTCATATCCAATAGTTCTGTGGCAGAGGACACAGTCTCTGAATTTTACCTCTGTTGGGTGTTCCTCCTCCTAGTCATTTTGGTTAGAGTTGGTTGAGGGGTTGTATAGCTGAATATATCAACCACAATCCAGGCAAGGTGAACCCTGAAACACTTTGGAGCAATCAGAAGTCACCACCAAAAAGAAGAAGAAAGAAAAAAAAAAAGAAAAAGAAAAGAGAGAGAGAGAAAAGAGAAGACTGAGCCAGAATGAGCTCCCAAAAGTAAGATTTATATGGTATACAAACAAAAATGGAAAAACAAAAAGACTGACAAAAGTAAATGCATTACAAGCGCGGGGAGGTACCCAGACAAAATGAACCCCCAGGATAAGAGTTCTATAATACCAGGACAAAAACAAATATGCAGAAATGCTGACAGAAGAAATAGATTGAAGGATGGTTATAAATCCTCAATATGGGTGAGGAAGGTTATTTTGATTTTTTCTGGGTGTATCTTGATATCTTTGTTAAAGGACTCTCCAGAGATAAAGGGAGATTAAAACTGGTTTATATATAGGGGTAGTATTTACTAGGAAAAGAGGATTACCTTGAAGCTTATATCTATTTGTATATTTTTTTAAAAGAACAAAAAAAAAGAAAAAGATAAACATAAGTATATGTATGAAAAAAATTCAAGTTAAAATGTTACTATGGAATATGTTGTATAAAACCTCTAGTTGTAATGGTAAGTAGCTTCAAAAAATTAAAAAGAAGAAGAATAGTGAGAACAGATTAAAAATGAAGTTGCATCTATACACAGGTTTTAGGGCAATACTGAGAGTTTAATATATTGTTTTCCCCCAATATTGGAGTTTTGCAGTTTTATTGGGACTCTGTGATGGTTGTCCTCTCATTCTTTTGGCTTGCTTTTGGGGGAGAGGGACTGCCACATTGTTTTTCAGTCAGTCTTTCTTGGGTTGAGCCCCCTGCTCCCTTTCAAGGGGCTGGGCTATGTGGAAACTGGTTTTTCAGTCTTTTGTTCTCTGGAGGTTTTGTTCTTTGGTGGCTTTTTGTGGTTTTTGGAGGTTTAGTGGAAAGCAATCTGCCCCAGACTCTGTATCAGAGAATAGCCTCAGTCTGCTCCCCTCTGGATGGTCCAGAACATACAGACTCCCCCTCTGCAAACTCCGCGGAGACATGCAACCTCCCACAGACAGTGCACTTTCCCAGCCATCTTCGGGGTTGCCCAAAGCTCTGGCTTATCTCCGCACCACTGTGCCACTAAAACCACAAGCGATATTGGTCTAGGGAGCCTGCTTCTGGTAGCTGCTTTTGCTGGGGCTGCTGTTTGGGGTCCAGGCCCACGTAGGGTGAGCTCAGACCCCAGGGTCATTCAGGTTGCCATGGAGGGATCCAGACCAGAGAATGTGCTGAGTTCCTTCAGGTGTGGGTTGGGAGTGTCTAGACCTTCAGATGGTCCTAGAGACCGCCAGTTAACACCCACATGAAGCTTTCTCAGGTATAGTCCTGGAGTGGGTCAGGCCCCAGTCATGCAGTCGGTGCAGAGCACAAAGGGCTGTAGTTCTAGAGAACACATGCTGGCACCCACACCAGACTCCCTCATGTGGAAACAGGAGTGCGATGAGCTGAGCAGTTGTGCACACCACGCAACCCCAGGGATTCTGTGTACTCCAGGACAAGGAACTTGAGGCTCTGCCACACTCTTTCTGGTATGGGTGGTAACCACTGGTGGCCATCCTGGGTCCATGGGCTTAGGCCCATGCCCATGACTGCCCATTTCACCAGTTGGTCATTAAGATCTTTTGCTCTTTTGGGGTGTTTTTAACCATACTCCAAGTTAATGCTTGTCCCCAGTCACAGGGCAGTTTCATATTGGAGTATTACTTTCTAATGGGTCACTTCTGATGGCTCTCTCCCCCTTCTGTTTATCCTCCGATATTCCAAGCATTCCCACTCTGCTTTACCTCTCCACTGGTGTCTTCTGCTCCTGTAGAGATCTGGAAGTGCATAATCCTACATCTCAGGCTGATTTCATGGGTGTTCGGAGTGTTCTGATAAATAATTAGTGTGGGGGGGTGGGAGTTTGGGGGAACCAGGTGGTGGGTAATAGGGAGGGCACAGATTGCATGGAGCACTGGGTGTGGTACAAAAAATGAATACTGTTATGCTGAAAATAAATAAAAAATAAATTTATTAATAATAAAAAATTAAAAAAAATAATTAGCTCACTTTAGGGGACTAGTTGAAACAGAGTCTCCTATTTCTCTACCATCTTGCCCCTCCTCTCTCCTGCTTTTCTTTTTCAAGATCACTTTTGCTCTTCAGAGTCTTTTGTGGTTTCATACCTATTTTAGGATTGTTTATTATAGTTCTGTGAAAAATGCTTGTATTATTTTGACGGGGATCACATTAAATGTGTAGATTACTTGGGATAGTGTAGACATTTACACATCATTTTTTCCAAGCCATGAGCATGGAATATCTTCCCATTTCTTTTTGTCATCTTCAGTTTCATCAGTGTTCTGTGGTTTCCAGAGTACAGGTCTTTCACCTCTTTGGTTAGGTTTACTCCAAGGTGGCCCATGATTTTTGGTGTAATTGTAAATGGGATTGATTCCTTAATTTCTCTTTTTGCTGCTTCATTTTTTGTATATAGGAATATAAGAGATTTCTGTACATTGATATTGTATCCTGTGATTTTACTACTTCATTTATCAGTGCTAGCAGTTTTTTGGTGGAGTCTTTTGGGTTTTCTGTACAGAATATTATGTCCTCTGAAAATAGTGAAAGTTTTACTTCTTCAATGCTGATTCAGATGTCTTTTTTATATCATTTTGTTGTCTGATTGTTATAGCTAGGACTTCCAGTACTATATTGAATAAAAATGGTAAGACTGGACATCCTTGTATTGTTCCTGACCATAGAGGAACAGTTTTTCCCCATTAATGATGATGTCAGCTGTATCTTTTTCATATATGGTCTTTTTTTTATATTGAAGTATGTTCCCTCTAAACCTACTTAGTTGAGGGGTCTTATCATGAATGGAAATTGCACTTTGTCTATTTTTTTTTTCTTATCATACAGTTCTCATCCTCTCTCTTGTTGATGTATCATATTGATTGTGAATATTGCACCACATCTGGATCCCAAGATTAGAATGCTACTTGATCATGGTGAATTATTATTTTCACACACTGTTGGGTTCAGTTTTCTAGTGTTTTGGTGAGGTCTTTTGCATCTGTGATCATCAGAGATATTGACCTATTCTCTTTGTTGTGGTGTCTTTATCTGGTTTTGGTATCAGGCTAATGCTGGTCTCATAGAATGAATTTGGAAGTTTAAGGGAATGGGTGTTTTGGGAATGAATGTAAACTCTTCTTTAAATTTGGATAGCATTCACCTATGAAGTCAGCTGGTCCTCGACTTTTGTTGGCAGTTTTTGATTATTGACTCAATTTCTTTGCTTGGCATCAGTTGGTTCAAAACAGGAAGATGTTTCAATTTTGGTAGTTTATGTTTCTAAGAATTCATCCATTTCTTCTATGTTGTCAAATATGTTAGCATGTAGTTTTTCACAATATTCTAATTGTTTGTAATTTTTTGATATTTCTTTTCTCTCATTTGCAATTTTATTTATTTGTTTCTCTTTTCACTCTCTCTGTCTTTCTCTCTCTCTCTCCTTTTTTCCCCTGATGAGTCTGGCTAGAAGTTTATCAATTTTATTGATTTTTCAAAGAATCAGCTCCTTGTTTCATTGATCTATTCTATTGTTTTGTTTTGTTTTTAGTTTCCATCAGACTAGCTGATTTAACTATGCTTGAATAGTTTTTGTTTAATTCATTTACTGATATGGTTGACTTTTGCTATTTGCTGTTTGTCTCACTTCCTGTTTCTTTTCTCCCCTAACTCCATACCTATTTTAGATTTTTTAAAAATTTTATTTATTTATTTGACAGAAAGAGAGATCACAGCGGGGGTGGGGTGGTGGCAGGCTGAGGGAGAAGCAGGCTCTCCACTGAGCAGGAGCCTAATGTGGAGTTTAATCCCAGAACCCCAGGCATCATGACCCAAGCTGAAGGCAGATGCTCAACCAACTGAGCTGCCCAGGAGTCACTATTTTAGATTTTTTAAAAAATATCATTTCCTTTCCATTTTTCATTTATTAGCTATACTTCATTGTTCTTTTTTTATGGGTCACTCTGAGGTTTACAATATTTATACTTATAATAACATACTTATATAAGTATTCTTTGGATCTTAGCTCTCATCCTTTGTACAGTTATTTAACAATTGTCATTCTGGATGTGTTTTAAATAATACAATACATTGCATTATTTCTACTTTAAAGAATTATCTTTTGAAGAAATCTTAGTAAAAAGTCCTATTTATTGGGGTGCCTGGGTGGCTCAGTGTATTAAAGCTTCTGCCTTCAGCTCAGGTTATGATCCCACAGTCCTGGGATTGAGCCCTGCATTGGGCTCTCTGCTCCCCAGGGAGCCTGCTTCCCTTCCTCTCTCTCTCTGCCTGCCTCTTTGCCTACTTGTGATCTCTGTCTGTCAAATAAATAAATAAAAATTTTGAAAAGAAAAAAAAGTACAATTTATTCACATGTTTACTAATTCTCTTAATCTTTTCGTGTGGAGTCCTGAGTTTCCACCTAGTATCATTTGGTTCATTCTTAAAAAAAAAAAAAAAAGTTTGTTTAATATTTTTATGTCCTAAGTCAGTTCTTGATAAATTGCCTATATATTTTGTGTGAAATGGTGTTAATTTTTCTTCACTTTATACAAAATATTTTAGCTGGTTCTATAATTCTAAATTATATAATTTCCCCATCTGCCCTTCCCTAGCCCTTTATAGATGTTTTATTCTTGTCTATGTCTTCCATTCATTCCCACAAAGAGACTTTGAACATATTACTCTTTTTCCTATTGAATGCTTTTATTCTTCAATGAGATCTCTGTAGTTTATGCAGTGAAAACACGAATGTCTTCTAGCCCTGTGTAAACTCCACAAATTGTTATTATTATTATTACTATTTTATTTATTTATTTGACAGAGACAGACACAGTGAGAGAGGGAACACAAGTAGGGGGAGTGGGAGAGTTGGTGAAGGAGGCCTCTCCTAGGACTTGATCTCAGGACCCTGGGACCATGACCAGGGCTGAAGGCAGACATTCAATGACTGAGCTACCCAGGCACCCCAACTCCATAAATTATTAAGCATGTTACTTCTACACAGTATTTTTCTCAGTCTGTTGGAGTTTTACCTTATGCATATACAAATTAATGTTCAACAATATCCTTCTGGAGCTCTTCTTCATATAGTTCTATCCACAAATTGAACTCTGAATGCAAATACCAGCTTTCTTCTTTGTAAATTGTACCGTTTGTCTTCCCAACTCAGACCTTGCACATAATCTCTAGATTTCTCCTTCTTATACTACAATCCTTAGGTAGAGAGAAAGTGCTATTTTGGGACTCACACCATTTAATTATAAAATTGGTTCCTTTTTTTTCTATTTTTTGAGAGAAAATTTTCTAGAACTTAGAAATGAAGAAACTATGAATATAGGATTATATCATTTTTAAAAATACAGACTTTGCTGACTTTTAAATAATTCAGTGTTATAAAAAATAGTGAAGGCACTTGTACATAGCAAGAAAAAAGGAAATAAAAAAAGGAAAAGTATTATAGAAACATGTTAGTCATACAATACAAATATTAAGTTATTTTCTGGATTTTAAGATGTTTGCAGAATTATTAAACTTCTTAAAACTTAAAATTTGTTACGAATTATTTTCCAATATTAATTAAATATTTATTTTGTTTCTATTTTACTTAATGCCATTAAATTATATAAAGTATAATCCCACAAACCTGGACTTACACTGGAGTGGGATCTGTACTGTTCCATGAGGGAAAGGCACCAGGGAGAAACAATGCTGGCAATGAGGTCAGGTAAAGAGGACAACAAATACTCTGAACATTTGTCACAAGTTACAACAATATTAAATTTCAAGTTAATGTGTCTATAAAGATTTGACTGAGATTTCTTTCTTTTAGTTAAATAAATTTTAAGCACACTTATTTTTTAGATATTAGTCATATTTCTAACAATAATTATTTTTCTATGTATAAGTAAATTGCATTATTTGATACAACATAAGTTTTCACAGTTTGAAAAGTTTTTATAGTCCTCATTTGGACATAAACACACTAAAGTTCTCAATTCACTTAAAAAATTAACTGTGATTTAACTGATTTTCTCTCTGCTCATTTGATTATCTTTTTATCTTTTAAAAATATGTAAATTAAATATATTCAGTTTTCTTTTTTCTCTGCATCAAGAAATATGGTAAGGCAAATAAGATAATAAATGTACAAACAATAATCTCCAGTATAAGCAAGACTAGTGGGAAATAGTGAGGAATACTTTTGAGCAGCAAAGCTCCAATACTAGATATTGTTCCAGCCAGTTGTCACCATAAGTAAATAAGAGTCAGCTTTTTAGAAGCCAGAAAACTAGATTTTTATGTTACATGCCTTAACTTTCAAATGTTAATGTATTGAACATGATCTGTTATAAAAATGATTTTCTTGAGTACATTATTTAAAAAATCTCTAGATTGTGACTTTGTTGTTCATGGGTCCATATTTGTATGTATTTCTGCTGTCATCATTTTCTTAAGTTAACGTTGCTTAGTTTAAAGACTAGAACTGAAGAGCGTCATCTGGGTGGCTCAGTCAGTTAAACATCTGGGCTCTTGATTTGGGCTCTTGATGGCAGGGTGGTGGGATTGAGACCCGCATTGGGCTCTGCACTCTGTGGGGAGTCTGCTTGAGTTTCTCTCTCTCCCTCTCCCTCTATCCTTCCCTCTGTGCTCATTCACACTTTCTCTTTCTCCAAAATAAATAAATTATTTAAAATATATATATACATATATATATGTATATAATTAAAGAGCGACGCTATATGTGACAAATGATAAATATCTGTGCAACATAGTTCCAGAAATTTACAAAGTCTTATCCCCACATTTTTTATTCAATATCATTGCTATTTTAATAGCTTCTAGGATTTAAGTAGCATCAATAGTTATCAAAATCTACTGAACTCAGTTACTGTTGACAGATCGAAATGATTGGTAGTGTTTCATATCAGAATATAACTTCCTTTTGACTGTTTCCTAATCTCAACCTGTTCCTATTGCCAACTAGAGCCAAAATATCCCATCAAGATATAAAAAGAAAGTTCCGTTAATTATTCAGCAACAGTGTTGCTATATGTCACTGACCTTTTCACAATTTTTTTCCGTGTTTCATAAAGCATTTCTGCAGACATAAAAAATAAACAACAAAAGGTCATTGTTTCAGGCTGTTTTCCATACATGATTAAGGGAAAGGAAAAGCTATCCTAGTTCTGCATTTTTGCAGTCTTTTACAAATTATATTTTTTAGTTAAACTTTTTTGGAAATTTTATATTAAGTGGAAAACCTAGTTAAAGATGTGAGGTAACAGTGACTCAGTTCTAAAGCCCTTTGGATCAGTCACTGGGGTAATATAAACCTTTGATGGGTTTGCATGGAAAAGAAATCTGCTGTTTCTTTTTAATGTGAGGACTAGATTTTTCAGAACAGATTTTCATATTTTCACTTACTGGTTTAGCAAAATGTGGGTGAATGATTTTGTAGAAGTTTATAAAAAACAAAGTGTTTTGTTAATTTTACAGATTAGCTAATCATAAAATATAGGTCTCATTTCATATACATGTAAATACATATTTCTATGTAGAATCCTTGATTAAATATTTTTTTCTTGAATGTCTAGAACATTGTTCTTGGCACTGGAGATACTGTATTGAGGGAAGGAAAGACAAAAATCATTCTGTAATGAGAATCCAGTCCAGCATTGAAGACAAAATTTACAAATACTTGTAAGTAATTTAAAATACATAAAGGCCCAAAGGTTTGAGGAAAACAAATTTCAGACAGAGTGAACAGCAATCACAAATGTTCTGAGGTGAAGAGGAGCATGCCTGGAGTGTTCCAGAAACAACAATGAGACTGATAGAGTCTCATTGTGACAGAAATTATAGGTGCCAAATTATATAGAATGAAGTAATTCATAGAACTATGTCACCTATTCCGATATTCTAATTCAATTTCAGCCCAACAAAATCATTTGAATTGCTGTGTCAAAAAAAACTTGAAGGGTGCCTTGGTGGTTCAGTGGGTTAAAGCCTCTGCCTTTGACTCAGGTCATGATCCCAGGGTCCTGGGATGGAGCTCCGCATCGGGCTCTCTGTAGCAGGGAGCCTGCTTCCTCTTCTTCTTTCTGCCTGCCTCTCTGCCTGCTTGTGATCTTGGTCTTTCAGATAAATAAATAAAATCTTTAAAAAAAAATACATGAAAGGCATTCATGGGTAGAATCACTATAATAATGAGGAGACAATTACATAACACAGAAATGTGATGAAAATGTGGCATTTGCCAGTATCGTGACAGATGGTCAAATTCTGAATATATGTACAAGGATAAGCCTGCTGGATTTAAATTAAGACACAAGAAATATGAAATAGCTTGCTTTGTAGATATCTGGGAACAGAGAATGCTGAAGAGACAGGATTTCACCTGTCAGTTCCTTGAGGTGGGGAGGTAGGGAGTAAAGGAACAGCAGAGAAGCAGCCTGGCAGGAGAATCAGCCTGGCAGGAACAGTGAATATTGGAAGCTTAGGAGCTGAGGTCAGAGGAATAACAAAGACTTAGGTAAGTAGAACAAAGTACAGTGTAATGTGGGATAGAAAGAGAGGCATCAAGGATAACAAGGACTTCAGTAGCCAAAAGAATTGAGCAAGTATAAAGTGACATGAGTAAGACTAGAGGTGGTTGGTGTCATTTTGGAGGAGAGTATCAGCTTAGGCTACTGTAGGTTAAGCTTGAAATGTGGAAGTTTCAAGTATTCTGTTAGATATCCTAGTATAAAGTTTTCATATGGAAGAACTTGTCATATAATAAAAATATGTGAGTTATCAGCATTTAGATGAGATCACATAGAGAGTAAGATAGAAAGAGAAATAAATGGTCTCTATGCTGAACCTTGGGCTTTGCATTATTTAGAGAATGAGGAGATGAAGAGAAGCCAGGAAAAGAAACTGATTAGAGCTCAAATTAAGTGAAGCCAATAATTCCAACTTACTCCTCATTCTCAATGTTTTGATCATTTTTTTGATCAATTTTTAAGTGATATCCTAGTCATATTATGTGTTTTGATGTGCAGCTTTCCGAATGATTTCATAGTGCTTTAAGACATATAAAAATAATATTTTAAAAATAAATTTGTTCCAGTATTTTCCTGAAGTTTGAATGAGAAAGTAATTCTAAAAATGTTGCCTGCAGACTTGAGGAAAAGTGGGGAGGAAGTGCAGATTATGTGGGACTTATGAGTGAATACCTTTTTATATTCTTTTTGAATTTTGAAAATGACAAATATGGGGGCACCGGGGTGGCTCAGTGGGTTAAGCCTCTGACTTCAGCTCAGGACATAATCTCAGGGTCTTGGGATCGAGCCCCACATCAGGCTTTCTGCTCAGCTAGGAGCCTCCTTCCTCCTCTCTCTCTGCCTGACTCTCTGCCTACTTGTGATTTCACTCTCTGTGTCAAATAAATAAATAAAATCTTAATTAAAAAAAGAAAAAGAAAAATATGTTATCCATTCAAAAACAAAACAAAAAATTTAGAGCCATAGTTATGTTCTTAATGTTAACATTAGCTGATCATCCAAGATGTGCGTTGCTGGCAGTTTTATACTAGAAATAAAATCTGATTCTATTCAAAACACATTATGAATTTAAGAGATAATCTACATAGAGTAGTGCAAATTGTTTTCAAGTTTAAATGATTTTTCACATTTTTCTAAACTATATATTTAACATTTAAAGATTATATGTTTAGAGATGTTTTAGCAGACTGTTTTCATTCTCTACCAAGAAAAGTCCAATTATCTTTTCCAGTCATGTATTTTTATTAATTTTGACTTCTTTAAAGGGTAGGAGAAACACATTTTAAAAGCTTGGCCTTTTCTGTGTGAGGTGTCTTTAAAGGTAACAACAGACTTAACTGTTTCTATTTTGCATGCTCTCCACATTTATAAGCTTACTGCTAACTATTTTGTTGTTTAAATGAAAGGCTGTACTGACAATTACATGTAGGCTCATGCATGCTCCACCGCCTGATCTTATTATCATTTGATGTGAGAAGAAGCAGAATGCTGAAATTACTGGTTTTAGCCTACATCTGCATGGCCTGATTATGCCTACCAAGGTGAAAGTGTCGACTTTGAAGAATGTAATTATATAATTTAAACTGCAGTAGTGGCAAGGTTAAGTCCTTACTTTACTGATCTTGAACGATACTTTAGGTCTGGAAGTACCTTTTGTTTATGATTTTGACCTCCCACTTATCCTCTCTGCTAAGTTTCTCTTAGATAAGGTTTTCAACACAGGTGTTAATTCAATATAGATTTTTGGATTTTTTTTTCACTTTCACCCTGTTTAATACATAGGGTTTCCAACAGCCAGCAGGAATGTAACATTTTTTACATCTGACTGCTGCCATTTCAGGAGATAAGAGTAGAATGCATTTGAAGATGTTTGAAGTAAAGCAATACAGGTTATTTGCCAATAATTTAAATTTTTCCATGTAAGTTAGAATTTACATGGGAATAAATATTCTTGAAACAATGATTGCTAAATACTAAATAAATGTCTTTAGTTGACATTTAATTATCTACTGTACACTCAATTATGTCATAAGTTCCTTCACTTAGGGTCTTTTTTTTAGTAATTTGAAACCTTTAAAAATTTCATTATTGTACTCTACTTGATTTTTTTCACTGTGGTGTTAGAAATAATAATTTGCAGTTAAATATAAATTTAAGATATTGGAAATAGTTCATACCCTTACTAATATATAATGGAAAATATGTATCTTAATAAGCATATAATTGATTAAATATAACAAATATTTAGTACATGCTGTTTGCTTGACACTGTGGAAGATATGAAGCCATTAGCTCCATTCAGATGTTTTTACTCAAATAATAGGAATAGAATTTAAATCTATTGCAAAACCATGCAGATGGAGAAGCATATGAATAATGTAAAGCCTGGTAAAGAATTCAAGGAAGGAAGAGTGAACTTCTAGCCAGGAGGATCCATGAATGGTTATTAGATTAAGTGTCAGTTAAAACTGGTGTTGTTCAATAGGTCATTCTGGAGGTAGGAAAGAGGAAAAATAAAGGTATAGTGGTAAGAAAGTATATTAGGGACTCAACTTATTATACCTCTAGTCCAGCATAGGGTAACATTTGCAAAAATAAAAAAAAAAATGTTTGACCACAGTACCTTTTTAAAAACAGATGTGTAGATAGTATACCCTCAGGATATATAAATAACTATGAGAAATGGATTTCTGGAACTGGCCAAAATGTGGTCTAACAGAGGCATCATTGTTACAAAAAATGAATAATTGATTTATGTTTTTTTACCTTACAATAGAACACACTTTTAAAAACTACTTGATTATAAAAGAAAAAATAAAATCGTCAACGATAAAAGGCAATTTCTTTAATTTTGTGATTTATTTTTAAATGGCATGCATATTTATTAAAAAGATAAATATCTTATATTTATTAATCTATATTTACATAATTTTATGTTGTATCCATATTCAATTAGAAATACCCTCAGCCTTAGAGAGAATTGAAATGCAAAGAGAAAAACAATGAATATAAACCTTTTAATCTCACGAAAGTAAGAATTTGAAGTGAAACCATTTCTTTTTTTTTTTTTTTTAATATTTTATTTATTTATTTGACAGACAGAGATCACAAGTAAGCAGAGAAGCATGCAGAGATAGAGGAGGAAGCAGGCTCCCCTGTTGAGCAGAGAGCCCGATGCAGGGCTTGATCCCAGGCCCGTGGGATCATGACCTGAACCAAAGGCAGAGGCTTTAACCCACTGAACCACCCAGGTGCCCCATGAAGTGAAACCATTTCTAAGCCAGTATTGTAGATCAAGTTTTATTAGAGAAATTGAGAAGTGTTCTAATATATATGTATGTCTATGTATACTCATTGCTAGAACTATGCCTATATCTATGTCATCTGTAGATCATTTATACTTCAGGATACCATATACAAAGGAGCTTAGAGAAAGCGAGAAAAAAATAATTCCAGCTGATGAATGGAGAGAGTGATTTAGAGGGAAAAGAAATGAAGGCAGATACTATCTGGGTCCCTCATGGTATGGAACCTGTATGTCCATAAACCTAGATGGGAGTTTGTGTATGTTTTGGTAAGGGGATGGGGATCAGAAAAATGATAGAAATCTGAATTCCATTAGTTAGAGAGAACTTGCAAACAGAAAAAGATTACGTGCTGTTTCTTAATAAGTGATGTGCTGATCATTTCCCTGTTTTCTTTTAGATCCATTCCCTTTCCTTCCTGGCCTTTCATTAGGAAAATTTAGAGTGTAATTCTTCTCTGAACTCCATGAATCCCACCTGCACCATCGTTAACAGAATATAATGAAGAAAATTACTTGTTTTCTTTTTTTTTTTTAATTCTAATTAAAGTGCAGGCAAACCCTGGAGATAAAACAAGTATCACAATAAAATGGGTCAAATGAATTTTTTGGTTTCCCAGTACATATAAAAGTTACATTTATACCATAATGTAATTTATTAAGTGTGTGATAACATATATCTAAACAACAGTGTTCATGCCTTACTTTGAAAGTGTTCTATTGCTGGCGTACCTGGGTGGCTGTTAATTAAGCGTCTGACCCTCAATTTCTGTTCAGGTCATGATCTCGAGATGGTGAGGTTGAGCCGCATATCAGTCTCTGCACTGGGTGTCGAGCCTGCTTAAGATTCTCTCCTTCTCCCTTTGCCCCTCCCCTCCTCTAAAAAAATACTTTATTGCCAAAAAAAATACTATCTGAGCTATCAGCAAATCATAATCGCTGAGCTGATGGAGGATTTTTGCCTTGATCTTGATGGCTGCTGACTAATCAGGGTGGTAGTTACTCATGGTTGGGGTGGCTTTGGCAATTTCTTAAATAAGACAACAGTGAAGTTTGCCTTGTTGATTCACCCTTGCTTTCATGGACAGTTTCTGCAGACCAGGTGATACTGTTTGATAGTATTTTACCCACAGCACAACTTCTTTCAAAATTGGAGTCCACCCTCTCAAACCCTGCAGCTATTTTACCACTAAGTTTATGCATATTCTAAATCTTTTGCTGTCATTTCAATAATCTTCACAGCATCTTCACCAGGAATAGATTCTATTTCAAGAAACTACTTTCTTTTACCATTGCCACAAGATACAGCTCCTTTTCCATTAAAGTTTTACCATGACATTATAGCAATCAGTTACATTTTCAGGCTCCACTTCTAATTCCAGTTCTCCTCTCTTTCCACCACATCTACAGTTGGGAAGAAGGCTAGGATCAGCTTCTTCCAAACTCCTGCTAAAGTTGATATTTTTACCTCTTTCCATGAATCATGAGTGTTTTCCATGGCACCTAGAATGGTTAATCCTTTCCAGAATCTTTTCCATTGATTTTGGCCAGATCCATCAGAGGAATCTCTATCTGAGGCAGCCTTATAAAGTGTATTTCTTCAATAAGAAGACTTGAAAGTTGAAATTAACTCTTGATCTAGGGGCTTCAGAATGGATGTTCTGTTAGTAGGCCTGAAAACAGCATTAATCTTGTTGTACATCTCTATAAGAGCTCTTGGGTGGGACCCAATTAAACACAAAATATCCTTTTATGTCCATGTACAGGAATCTCTCTAGTATAATTGCCCTGACCTTGTGGCCACAATTTAGTGATTTTTCCCTCAAAAGTTGGAATGAGATACTTGCTTGGTGAACAATAGACTTGGGCCCATGTCTCTCTTTGGATCTCTTCTATTTAAAAGCCACACATATTGTGATTTTATTTTTTCAATTTTCTTACCCTTGGGCTAGTAGAAAGAAACTGAAGGTCCCAACTTCCCAGCAGATAGGATCTTCCAGATCTGCCCAGGGAGGAAATAACAAGCACAGCATATTAACAGGCCTATTACCATCTCCTAAGCTATTGTCTTTAAATAATTTTATAAAAATAGCAGTTGTATTGGCTTTCCTATGTCTGACATGTATCTGTTTATTAATTAGGATCACATTTCTGCAGAAAAAAACTACTGCTGTTGGTCAGGCCCTGAAGTTTAATTCATTCTGACAATTCTTTTGAAAATACGGTTTAAGATTCAAGTGTTTGTCTCACTCATTTGCAACTCCCCTTCTTTTATTCATGGATTCACGAAATATTGGTCTGCATGCTGTATATGATATATATACAATAATTTTTACTATATTAAATATAAATTCTGAGTTTATAGTACAAGAAACATTATATTTCAGTAATACCATTTGTGTGCAGCTATAGATGGTTAATAAAAATGCATTAATACATTATATCAATATTTATTAATCCTAATTGATTTATTTTGTGACTTTTTATTTTATGCTTTTATATGCCTTTAATAAAAACACACAATATTTTTATTATTTTTCACATGTACAGATTACAGTACAATTTAAGGGAGAAGTTTCACTAACATTTATTTCTTCAAAACTGATACTAACATTTCATGGAACATATATTTGATAAACTGAAAAAAATCATCCATTATTTCACATATATTTGATAAACTGAAAAAAATCATCCATTATTTCACATACCACTGGAACATGAAAAAGGCACTTCTTTGGCAACTTCAGAAATAAATAACATATCTAATAAAGATTTTTAATACTACCATATATACATATATACTTACATATATTGATATATGTACATTTCAATAATTGAGAATTCCTTAGAGTACTTAATGTGGGCTAAATGCATAACCTTCTGTAAATTAAGAGTTAATTGAAGCAGTTTATAAAATCCCCTAGTGTTGCACTGTCTAGTAACATAGCCAATAGCTATATGTGGTTATTTAAATTAATTTAAAAATATAAAAAAAAATTAGTTCCCCATCACTCTAGCCATTTATGAATGGACACACAGTTAGTGTCCATCAATGAACAGGGTAGATTGTAAGACAGTTCATGTCATAGGAAGCTCCATTGAGCAGAATTCCTTAGACCCTGAATAGTCTGTGGATTTAATTGACTATTAATTCCTTAAATGATTTCTGACAAATAGGTTACTCATAAATGTCAGAGTTATTTCAACATCCCTTTCTTACATTACCACCCCTAGTGGAACTCACACTCTAACTTCAGTGAGTGTTGTCATTTTAGAAGACATTTACTATATTGGTTCTGAAATAATGAGGCATGGTAACAATCATGTGGTGCTGCTCTGAATGTATGTAAAAAGTAAGAAGATGCACAAGGTTTCTCAGAGCATCACAGCATAATGAATTTGTTTTCAGCTTATGTCCTCAAATACAAATGGCCATTCTTTTCCATGAAACAGGATAATACCATTCTCTTTGATGAAGGATGATAGAAAATCACAGGAGAGAAAATATAGATGTAACTAACATTTAGGTAGCAGAGAATAGCTGGACAAACACAGCTTATTCCAAGTCTTAATGAGAATCATACACCACCAGCTTTATAAAGACTATGTTGCAAGGGAGCAAAAGTCCATGCTTGTATTTTATAAACGTAAAGATTAGGGGCTATTCACATCTATATCACAGGACTCTAAATTATAAAGACATTAGCATCTGATGGAAGAAGGTAGGTAGTTACAGAAGATGCCAGATAGCACATAGAAACTGGAACTTAATTTAAAAAGAACCAAGAGAAGGGGAATTTATACAGAATATACACTGGCCATTATTATCTGATCCTTAATGGGAAAAAAACTAGAAGTTTATACAAAAATAATTTAAAAATCAATTACATCTTTAAGTCTCTGTATGTAGAATGTATATCTGACTTAATGCATCTATATGATTTTGTTAAGGTGTTTTTTAGTTATGTCCAAAAACCTATTTTGTTTTATTTTAGAAAATGAGTTGATGCATTTTCTTATAATGACACATTCCCTTCCCAGACAACTAGGGGAGAGTGAACTATACTTATTTAAAAATAAAAATTTTCCTGTTGAATAGGAGACATGAATCCTCTCCTTATGTTCTTTGTAAAATAGCTATTCTTTTGTGGCATATCATGATGTGTTATACCATACATGTGTTCAGCATAGTCAATCTTATCGAAGAACTTGGGTTTTGGAGTCATGCACAACTCTGTTTGAATCTTGACTGTGCTATTTACTACTTGTCTGACTTTTGGAAATTACTTAAATTCCTTGAAATTATTTCATACGCAAAGATAAGAATATTTTCTATCTAATTAACTTGCTAAAATATTTGAATAAGATATTGATTATAAATCAGTTAGAAAGTGATCTGCTACAGTAAGTATAACATATGTGTGTATAAATATATATTTAAAATAGCTCTATATACAAAAATTGCTATTGTTAACACACTTTACTTTCTTTTACTTAGATATCATTTTGCAACAATTGTAGCAAAACATGTTTTGTTTTGTGATATAAATTATTTGGGGAAGGAACTCTTTTGGAACTTTGAAAGGAAAGTCTTGTTGCATTTATTGGCTTGACCCATATTGTCAGGTAAATTATGCACTCCTTTATTCTCCCAAGGTCATTCTTTCCAGTTGCACATTCTACTTCATATTCAGGCTTGCAAGCCATCTTTTGAAGTTGTAGATTTGTCTTATTCCTGATAGATCTTAAGCTTCTTTTAAACTGGAGTGAAGTTTGGGTAACAATTCTAATCACCAAAGAATTCTTTCCAAGCAGTGTGATTTTTTGTCCCTACATTTTATAGGCTTTACATTATCTTATAAAGGAAGAAAAGATATTTAAAATGTATTACTCATGTGAAATTTTACTTAATTTGCACACTTGTGATCATTCTAAAATGATGTTTTGGGAGGAGAAATAAAAATAGAACTATGTGTCTGATGATAATTTCTGTCCACAATAAAAAATCAATTACTTACATTTACTTTTTGACATATATAAAGAATGGTTTGGGAATACTTTGTTTTGCATATCATTAAATGAAATTAGTTTTTCCTGTGCTCTTCTAGGAATACTGAGAAGAAAAATCCTGTCTTTAATTTTCCTTCGTTCCAGGTTGTAGTGTACTAGCCAAGAAATGCTTTGTAATATCATTATAAGACAGAGTTTTAGAACATGAATCATTTTTGAGTATTTTGTATTTCAGCCATTTTTTAAGTATTATATACTTCAAAATATGAAAGAGAATGCCATAAACTTACCAAAGTTATATTAGAACTATGTGCTAGAGCCAAGATTTGGACTTGGTTTTGGTGTGTGTGTGTGTATGTGTATCTTTTTTTTCTTTCACAAAAAACAGCATAATAAATACATTCTATTATATGTTGCTCTTATACTTAAAAATGTATAAATGTATAAGTACATTCTGGAAATCATAAAACATTACTTCACCCAGACCTTCAATTTTTATGCCTTCATTTACCTCCTTTTAAATGTGTTCTTATTTATATTTATTTGCAGATAGTTTATATTTATCTAAGCCATTAACAGATGGTTATTTAAGAGATTTCCAGTTCTTTGTTATTTCAAATGAGACCAACATAAGTAACCTACAAGAATGTTATTTCATGCGTGTGGAAGTGAGTCTTCAGGGCAAATTCCAAGGATTGAGATTTTATTTTGTTCCTCTGATTGAGGAGCCCTGTGCAGAAAACAAAAAATGCAGGGAAATCTATCTTACTCAATAGAAATCCCACATGCCAGATAAATTCTGGTGGCACATAGGAAACCCCTTCTTTGGGAATGGTTTCCTCTTCTGCTTAAGTTACTTCATGGAGGCCAGTCAGTACTATCTGAATCATCTGAATAGGATTTGCTGACTCAAACAGCCTTATCATTTATCCACAAACATTAAATTTATGTAGGTGGAAAATCATTAGCCTGAACATGAAAAAAAAAAAAAAGCAAAAATGTAATTTCAGTATGTTCTGATGACAATAAAATGTATGTTTGTTTATTGACAAACTGATAATGAAGTATGGAAATTTATATAAACAGTAATGCCTGTATGGTTCAATATAAATTAAACCTATCAACGATAAACATAATCCTCTTAAGTTGCTTAATAATGGCTTCTGACATTGACATTCATGGTTTCATAACCTCTCATCTTGAAGATTATAACAAGCTTGGTAATATTTTTTAAGCATGTTCTGAAAGACAAACCAAACAAAGGGATTACTGCAAGACACTCAAAAATAAAAATGCTCACCACCTCACAACTGTACATGACAGAAAGTAAAGAAGCATGCAACATCCAATTGAAACTACATTAAAAATTTAGGTGAACAGGATTATCCAGCTTGGAATGCAGCCAAAAAAAGGATAAAGAATTTAGAATTATCATAGAAGAATAATGTGGAAATGCTAACTGCTCAACCAAAACATCAACTGCTATCATTAAAATAACTTTTGGCAATGAGGATAAATGTTTTATACATTTTTAAATCTATTTTATATATATATATCTATCTATATATAAATATATGTTAAATATATTTGACATATATATAAAATATATATATGTTAAAATTATTTCACCACTGTGGATATTATGAAGCATTTACTTTTTATTGCATTTCAATCACAATTAATAAATGTTATATATGAAAAGACACTACCTGAAGTTATTTAACCTGAATGGTATTATTTCTTCTAATTAAACTAACTTCATTTTAAATAAGTTATTAGTTTAAAATTGGAAGACAAAACCTTTATTCTAAACATTTACTTAACAAAAATGGCATGTAGTAACTTTAAATCAAGCATGTATAATCCTAATGTCTAACAAATTATTTCCACTACATATTTTCCTATCTGTATTTATATAAGTATTTTATATAATTTCATATATATTAGCAAAATATAATTTTAAATCTGAATATATTTCTAGTGAAATATTTTACATGACATAGAAATATATTTTATTTGACCTTCAATAAGGACTCTGGGCTCCTACTTAGTTGATGTTAAATATCTACTTCATTCAAATTTTGAGAGCTTTTGTTACTGATTTTCATCTTACTGAATAATAAAGGAATCATGATCTCTAATAAGGAGGGTCTATAATGTTTATTTATCCAAATTTGAAATTTGAGTCAATAAATCAAGATCTAGCCTGACATAAATTGCTCAATATGGAAAACTGGGTCTGTGAGTAATTAGATAATAAGCGTAGAGTTAGCTAGTGACAAAGTCAGGAGTTGGACTCAACATTTGCAAGGGTTCTGTTACAACACACTTTCTAAAAGAAAATGAATCTAACTAAATAACTTTGTTATCCATTCAAAAACTATTCTAGAATAAAATTCTATGGAAGAGAAAGGCTTTGAACAAATGTTTTATACCAGTCATTTCATGGCAAAGACCACATCAACTGGTTGATAAATTCACTAAAATACTGATACTTTCAGTAGAAAATACTATCCATGTTACTTTTCTTTCTTCAGATAAGCCTACCAATAAAGATAATATTTCTAGATTTATCAACGATCAAATACCATGAATAATAAAGAAATGCCAAAACTAATTCCTTGAGTAAATTATAAATTAGTGGTAGAAGAGGAGAGGGAGGTAGGCATTTATGAAATAGCTAAACAGTATTACAATTCAATGTGATTACTAATACAATATTTACATAGTATTTTGCAGTGAAAAGTTTTGCTTATATCATCTTAGATTTGTGGTTCTTAAGGGAAAGAAGTCAGAAGAGGCAAGACAGCCCATTTTCATAGTTCATAAAATTTAATCTTTCAAGGCTGAAAGCTGCAGAGAACAGGTAGGGTATGGATCTAGGGTATATTATTGTCCAAAATATTTAACTGATAAATTCCAACTGTGAATTTCTTGCAATAATTATAATCCATCTCTGAGATGACATTAGGCTACCTATTTTACTAGAAAGAACCATTATATCATGTGAACTCCTGTAGGATTTCTATCATGCATTATAATTCAAAAAGATATCTACAGTCAAATAAATTGAAGAAATATTATTGTGAAACAATCATCCTAGTGAATAGATTTAGAAGAGGGTAATATATACATTTTCAACCCAGAAACAATCTAGTTCTTTATTCATAAGGGTCTTCTGTTGGTGTGTTGTATGTTTTGGATCTTACTTGTTCTTGTTTACTTCTTAATTTTTTGAGATTTTATTTATGTATTTGAAAAAAGAGCATGAGTGGGGGGAGGGGCACAGGGAGAGAAAGAGAGAATCTCAAGCCGACTTTGAGCTGAGCATAGAGCCATACATGGGGCTCAATCTCATGACCCTGAGATTATGACCTGAGCTAAAACCAAGAGTCAGACACTTAACCAACTGAGCCACCCAGGTGCCCCCCTTGTTCACTTTTTAAAAAAATAATGTTTTTGAGAGGTCTATACCATTTGTAGACATATATACCATGATAAATCCAGGATGAGAAACAACAGTTATCTTTTGGCCTACATATTGTAAAGAGGCTTAGAGATTATAAAACAAACAAACAGACAAACAGACGCCTTATTTTATGGGCTATTCAAAAGTGTGTTTTTATTTTCTATTGGTTTTAGGATGTTATTACAGACACTAAAACATTATTCTACATATGGATTCAACATAATTTTGCTGACATAATGAGAAAACTTGGTTTTATTGGTTGTGTATTCCAAATCTATGCACCATATGGTTCACTTGAAAATTTAAAAAAAAAAAAATGGTCCTTCTCATACTTGATTTTACAACATTGTATGACAGTGAAAATGGGGATTCCAAAAATTTATGATTATTAAGAAGAATTAGATTATTAAAAATAGAATCAGTAAAGACATAGGACTTTTTAAGAATACACTTTTTGGGGTGCCTGGGTGACTCAGTGGGTTAAGCCGCTGCCTTCGTCTCAGATCATGATCTCACGGTCCTGGCATAGAGTCCCTCATCGGGCTTGGCAGGGGGTCTGCTTCCTTCTCTCTCTCTGTCTGCCTCTCTGCCTACTTGTGATCTCTGTCAAATAAATAAATAAAATATTTTAAAAAATAAAAAAAGAATACACTTTTCATCCAAACAATGATATAGCTTACTTTTTCTCAATTTGTAAAAGCTAGGCAGGTCATGGCATGATTTCTGCTCTGTAAAAGACAATAATTATGTATTATTCAAGTAGCTTGCCATGGAACAGATAATGAGAAAGGGGATATTAGAATCCATATTTTTAAATGAAGTATTTTTATTAGAGGAAAAATCTATCAGGTAATTTATAAGTTGTGGAAAAATACAAAAGTATTTAGCTACTTTTTGGTTCTTTTTTATTTCTTCATATAACTGTACAACCTGGGAAAAATTTACTCTTAATATCCACTATTATGTAATAGTATTTAACTTTTTACCATTAAATTATCAGTCCTTCTATATTGATCTCATTCTTGCTACAGTTGGATCTTTTTACTAGCATACTCGGTGAACATGCTTGGGAACTAAATTGAAATACCTTTATATAGCTCCTTTTTCCTCATTGAATATATCTAGAAAAACATACCTTTAGAAATGAACCTCAGAGATTAACACTGGGTGATTTGATACCCATTGTTCTCGATGTCTACTTCCCAATGATCATTCATAACATTAAGTTGTTTTTAGTTTCTGTGTCCACTTGGGCAAGGGATTTCTCTCAATATCCTATGTTAATATGGGGGGGGGGGATCCTACAGAGCATATAAATAATTAAATAAATGTCCAGCACAATAGTGGAGCCAAAGATCTGGAATGATATCTACGTTGTGAAAGTAAGAGCTAATGCTTAGAGCATAGAGCAAGTAAAGCTAGATATTCCTTGTAGGATTTGCATGAAATTGTGGGCCCTTTTCATGTCCCACCAAATTCAGGAGTTGCTCAGTAAAATGCCATACAGATTGGAACTCTGATATATAAAAGGCTTCTGTGGCATAGTCTCTAGTAATAAATTTATTATACAGTCCTGTAGATGTTCAAAATGTCACATAGGAGTTCATGATCATGGACAACATAACAAAACAAAAGCAACAGTGCATGATATGTGATAATAGCTTACACTGACAACAATGTCGATTCTTAAGAGAAGCATTCTCTGAGTAAAATATTTCAGGAATGCTATCATCATTGTTTGCAAACAAAGAGAGGACTATCCAATTTAGTTTATCTGGATTAGTATCAGGTGCTGCAAAAGTGGATTGACATAGCCTTCCCCCTTTTTTTTTAATAGCTTTCTACATTTACACTATTCTAGTGTTTCATAACTGCTATATCTAATGTTTTCTTTCTTTTATTTCTTTTAAAGATTTTATTTATTTTTTTAACAAACAGAGATCACAAGTGAGCAGAGAGGCAGGCAGAGAGAGAAAGAGGGGTAAACAGGCTCCCTACTGAGCAGAAAGCTTGACCCGGGGCTCCATCCCAGGACCCTGAGATCATGACCTGCGCTGAAGGCAGAGGCTTAACCCACTGAGCCACCCAGGTGCCCTTATTTAATGTTTTCTAATCTTAGTTATCTAACTTGAATAAAAGAAGAAAACAGATGATGAGAAATGTGTGATCCTGGAGATAGAGGATGGATGAGGTAAGGCAGTGACCTGAAGAAATGGTCATTAAAATGTATAAACTTAATGATTTATTCATCTTTTATGCATCTATTTATCCATGCCTACACTTTTTTTCTTTCTGTTTGTCTTTATATTTCCTTTAAAACTATTTGACTTCAGGGAATGTTTTTGCTAACAATGGACAATTATTAGGTTATTGAATTAGAGTTATTAAGCTATCCTAATATTAAGAGATTTCATTCAACAGATAATTTAAGAAGAAAAATAATCTCTAAAAACTGTATGTGATCATCCATTTATTTATTTTCATTACATGTCTATAAATATGAAGAAAAAAATCATGTTTTAGAAACTTAATATGAAATACTGCCCTTATTTCCTATATATGTTCTAGAGCTTTAAAATATTGATATTAGTAGGATTAAAATATTTGTGGATTTGATCATTCTATTTTAAATATCTTTACCAAATAGCCCATCTTTACCAAATAGCCCATTCAATAACATATAATCGCTCTTCCTTCCAATTAAAAAAAATAGAGAAAAAAATTATTTTCTAGCTGTTGATTGTACAAGGAAGGAATTTCAATTGATGCCAGTTTTAAAATATTCTGTCATGTTGTTGTATATTTTCTAGATAGTATTAAATCAAAAATATTAGAATCTAGTACAGTTGACTAGAGTGTTGGAACACAACCCTGATCCTTGCCAATGTGACTGTCATTGGGTCAGATCCTGTGAGAAAACTCCAGGAGTTGGAGTGCAAGAGTCTTCCAGGGCCAGCACCTGGAATAAACATGGGAGGATCCCCAGAGTACCTTTAGGTCTTCCTTTAGATGGGCCTGATAAGTGTGGAGAATCCTTAACTTGCTCTAGTCATTTAAAGCCTTTAATAGATAATTGTTGTTCCCTTGTCACTCTTGAGTGCTTCCTTGTAGCCAACGTCCCGCAAGTAGGTCACATCTCACGGGCAGTTCACATCCTGCATGTAAATCTATATCCTGTTTGTAGCCAGATCTTGTGTAAAGTATAAGTGTAAGAAATAAAGTTGTCTACTGATCATCAGTTGGTAGTCTCCCCATCACTTCGGCTCTGATCACCAGAATCTCCACCTCAGGAAGGTGACACTAGAGATTCAGATTTACTTATATTTATTTAAAATATTTCAGAATTTAAAAATAATCAAGATGCTTACTTACTTAAGTGCTTTAAAGTAACATGAGATTTTTTTGGATCCCTGTCATTGCCAGTGTAAATGAATACTTGAGGATTTTTACATATCATTATGAATTAGCAGAAAAATGCTTGGCTGTAATGTGTGAAAATTTAGAAAGTTAGTAACTGAATTGTTTTATATTTTCTTTTTATTTATTTTGTTAATTTTCTTCTTGCTTCAGTGAATTTTTGAGGTTCATTAAAGTAGGGCTGAGCTAAACACAATGGAATACTTAAATTGAATAAAATTGAGTTACTGAGTTACTGACTTTATACCACCAAAATGATAAATCCATGGGATTTTTTTCCTTCAAAAAATATTGACAGATCCCAAAGTAAACATTAGCTGTGAGAAGAAATGCTTTTTAAAGTAATTCTACACATTATCTCTTTATAATGATCTGTAAGGTAATCCTGAAACTAATGATTTTATGAGACTATCTCTACCTCAAAGATCCATAATCCCATGTTTAACTCACCATCTCTATTTTCATTAGTTAGCAATCCTGAGGATCTCCATCCTCTGTAAATTAAGAAGAGTTGTATAAAACCCAATAAAATAGTCATTGTTGTTTGATGAGGAAATAATAATCATACCATGCTTATATATTATATATTATATATATAGCATATATTGTATATATATTAAATTATATATATAAACTATATATACAGCTTATATGTATGAGCTTATGTATTATCATTTTTATGTTCTCTCCCTACCTAAAACTTCAATATGTTAGAATCAAAAGATTATATTTTGAAGATAGTAGACAATCTTTTCTTCTCTGTAAATAGATGAGATAAGTTTATGTGGGCAATTTTCCAACATTAATTTTCAATCTTAAGACATCATGTCATTAATGGGATTTTTAAATTTACTTAGCTTCTTGAGATGGAAGTTTAAGTAGTTTGCAAAACACTGCAAAATTGTTTCAACTTACTATAAAGAAAGAACATATGTAATAAGTTTGTAGATCGGTCTATCTAAAGGTCTGAGTGGAATTATTTTTCTCTCAATAAAAATGTTCTCTTTGAGATAGATATAAGTACTTGAATCAGTGTTATTTGTTTTCCTAGTATGAATAATCACTTTTCACATAAAAATAGTAAGTGAATATTATCACCCAAGCGTTTACTTTCTTCACATAGCTGTACAATAAACTGAGAAAGTGTTTTTAGAAACTTAAAAATAAAAAGTATAAATTCTGCTTATATTTAAAATTTTATCTGTTTGAAATTTGCACATTTCTCTTTTGCCATTTCCCCTTCTTCTTTAGACTTCCTGAATTGTTGCAGAATGGTTGAACTTGAAATTCTGTGCTCCAAGAGATCTCTAAATTTTCTTCTGTTGCACAACTACTAATGCATAATGCAAAAAGACTTATAGAAGGTCTAAGAATTTCAAAACCACCGCACAGACAGTTGAGTGTTATAGAGTATACTAGTTGTCTTTAGCCATTAATAAGAAAACCACTTTTACTTTGTTTAAATAGATGTTCTTATTTGAGGGCAGCTTATCAGGCTTAAAAATAAGAACAGTTGAAGGTGCAATAGCATCCTGATGATCTAGAGAAGTGTTTGCAGGAGTGTATGGAACACCCTTTGTACAGTTTCTAGTTCAGTTTCTCCACTCTTTTCCTCCAGAGCTTCTTGTGCATGTTAAGTTTTAGTTCATCATCTACCCATTGCTGGAAAAGAAAGGTAAAATAATAAAGATGGAGAAGCATGTGAAAGATCAACTGGTAAGTTTTTTTTTGTTTTTTTAAAGATTTTATTTATTTATTTGACAGAGGGAAAGAGATCACAAGTAGACAGAGAGGCAGGCGGGGTGGGGGTTGGGGGGGTGGGAAGCAGGCTCCCTGCTGAGCAGAGAGCTCGCTGCAGGACTTGATAACAGGACCCTGAGATCATGACCTCAGCCGAAGGCAGTGGCTTAACCCTCTGAACCACCCAGGGCCCAAGGTTCTTTTTTTATTTGACCCCATTTTCTATTCTATAAACTGATTTATGATAATTACTAAAGAAAATAAATAGGACAAGGATTTGAAGGAATGTATTTTTGTCTGATTTGTTTGACCAATAAGCAAATTGATCAAATTAAATCCACCATAGGAAGAGTGTATTAGCAACCTTTGACAGCTAATTACAGAAAATTTCAATACAAAATATTTGTTGCAACAATAGTTTAAATTTCTCTTAGTGCACGACTTGCACATTTGAATATGTGAAATGTTTTATCCAAAGATCTCCTTTAAAGGAGACCGATTTAAATGACGATAGCTTTAGGATAAAAGACCTAAAATTAAGAACAATTTTTATTACATTAAAGGAAGATTGCTGGAGGATAATATCCTTTGGCAGTAGAAAGAAAAAGATAAGTACTAAGACAGATTTAGAATTAAAGTATAAAACATAAAATTTCTAACATAGTTAAATTTGTATAATCTTTTTCCCATATTTTGTTGTTGTTGTTGGAAGAATGAAGTTTACCTTACTGTAGACAAGATTAAGCCCCATGTTCTAATAATTTTCTATACATATTTTGACTTTAGTTTTGTGTTGAATAAATGCTAGTAGTATTCTACCGCTACTCATATTTCAATGACTCATAAAAATAATAACAAATATTGGGGAGTATTTAAGATGGCAGAGTGGTAGGAAGACACTAAGCTTGCCTCATCCTTCAAGCACACCTAGATAAGTATCAAATAATTCTGAATACCCAAGAATTTGATCCAAGGACCGACAGACAAACTGCACAACTAGAGGAACAGAAGAGGCCAACTTATGGAAGGTAGGAGTTTCAGAAACATGGTTTGGAGGAGAAAGTTTGCTGGTCCTGCAGAAGGGAATGAGTCTGGATCAAGGAGAGTGAGAGAGAGAAAGGGAGAGAGTAGCCCATAGGGACTCACACAAGGAAAACACTTCCTCTAAACCACTGATTGAGAAAATGAGAGGGCTGCTTTGAGAGAGATTTTTACAACCAGCAATGATTAAAGACTGGAGTTTTAGAAGTCCCAGGTCATGTAGTTTTGGAATGTAGGCAAGATGAGGTGCAGAGCTGGGCCAAGAAAGAATTATTAAGGCATCTGGTGCAAAAAGGTGGTTTTATTAAAGCATGGGCACAGGACACCTAGATAGAATGAGCTGTTGCCCTAGGATTGTGAGGAGCAATAGATTATATACTTTAGGGTTGGGAAAAATAAAGATAATGGAAGTATCAAAAGAATTTTCATAGGCTAAATAACACTCACAGGAAAAGCCTTGCTATTGTCAAACCAAGGTTGTTTTTCCTTCTAGCCAGGAATTCAAATTAAGATAGTTGTGAGTTTCCTTGAAAAACATTATGCTTTCCCTGCCTCAAGTATTTGACAATGGGCCACAGGTTGTAAGGACATTTAAATTTTATCTACATTTCCTTCTGGAAGTTAGGTTACTGATAAGAATGCTTTTTTCTTGTAAATCACTAGGATGTTTGAAAACTTGAGGGAGGCTTGTGTCTTGCTGGGCTGTAGTCTCTATAAATTAACCATTTGTATTTTTTTCCCTTAACTTTAGGGAAACCAAGGATATTATCTGAGGAATGTCAACACATATCCCACCTGGGAGGGGTTGGGAGGACTGCAGGGTGTCAGCTTGTACTTTGTTCTTAGCTTGCCTTCTGATCCCACCAGGCATGGCTGGTATAGAACCTTGAGGGCACTACACTGCTCCTCTAGAGAAAAAAGACAGTCCAGGGGCAGAAGGCACATTAGAAGATGCTCTGGGTGGTAATGAGAGAAATGGTTCCACTCTCTTAGAGTGCACCTGAGAGAAGTGACATTGTCTCTACAGGGACAAAGGAGCTGGCAGCACTGTTCCCCTTCCCCCACACTCAGCATAGGCACAGAGACACATGTTGAGGGTTGCTAACCTGGGCAAGGGCTCCTTTTGTGCTTTACTCCAAATCCCACACTCCTGCACTTTGGTGAACCTGCCTTCAGGGTCAAACCTGCATTAGTCCCAGCACTGTGGGACTCTCCCACAAAGATCAGAGCTGGTCCCTATCACACCAGGTGTATGAAGTTTGGAGTTTTAAAACTCAGTCAGCCTGGCTGAGATAGAGCCCAAAGAGCACTGTGCACTGCTCCAGATGGGCAAGCAACCTGACACAGACGGTGTGAAAGCAGCGATCTGAAGGATGCCTGGGATACATGAGGGGATATTTGCTCATTTGAGAGGGTGAACCCCTCTTGGGGGAATGAAGTAGCTGGCTACTACTATCCCCTTCCTTCAGCCTAAACTAACTTCAGTAAACAGCACTGAGCCAATACTGGGGACTAACCTGCTTACACCAGTCATCACCCCCTCCTTTCTCCACCCTGGGCTCTTCTGGTATGGCTTTTCTTGGGAAAGTATGCCTGACAACCAATACAACAAGCCCCTCTGCTGGAAAACCAGCACAACACCCCCCTCTCTTGCAGACCCCATATCTATTGACAGTAGAGTTCTGAAAAGCTTCAGCTTTAGTGGAAATACTATCAGGTCTCTTTTAATAAGCAGACCATAGTACACCTAGTTAAAACTTCCCACATTCTGGACAAAGTCCAAAACTCCCCACTGCAAGTAAGGACTAACTCTGCAAAGGACTGAGAAATCGAGCCCCCAAAACAAAGCAGCAAAGTGCATACAGCATACACCAGAGACACTTTGTGAATCACCAGGCTCTGGACTGTGTATGGCTCCTTCTTCATAAAGCTATTATTCTCAGGATCAGGAAACATAACAGGCCTTCCTAAAACACTGAAGACAGAGACCTAGACAAAATGCCAAGACAGAGGAATTCATCCCAAAAGAAAGAAGAAGAAAGGTTATGGCCAGGGATCTAATCAAAACAGGTAAAAGTAATATTCCTGATCAAGAATTTAAAGGAAACATCATACGGATACCCTGGACTTTAGAAGAGCATAGAAGGCACCAGGTAGTTCCTTTCTGCACAGATAAAAGAATTAAAAACTAATCATGCTGAAAAGAAAAATTCAATAACTGAATTTTGAAACTGACTGGTTGAAATGACCACAAGGATGGAAGAAGCAGAGGAATAAATGAGTGATATGGAAGATAAACTTATGGAAAATAATAAAGCTGCAAAAAAAGAGAGAAAGAAAAACCTTGGATGACAAATGTAGACTTACAGAATTCAATGACTTTATAAACTGTAATAACATTCGTATCACAGAAGTCCCAGAAAAGGAAGAGAGGGAAAAAGGGAAGAGAAGAAATTATAGCTGAAATCTTCCCTAATCTGTGGAAGGAAATGGATGTCCATATTCAAGAGTCAGAGAATTCCCATTAAAATCAACAAAAGCCAACCAACAATAAGACATATCATAGTTAAATTTGCAAAATATAAAGAAAAAAAATCTTAAAAGCAGCAGGAAAAAAAAAAAAAAAGAAGAAGTCCCTAACTTACAAGGGAAGATAAATAAATAAGGTTAGCAACAGATCTCTCCACTAAGACATGGCAAGCAAGAAACAAGTGGCATGATATTTTCAGGGTGCTGAATGGGAAAAATCTTTAGCCAAGTATATTCTGTCCAGCAAGCCTATCATTCAGAATAGAAGGAGAGATAGAGTTTCCTAGACAAACAGAAACTAAAGGAGCTCATGACCAATAAACCAACCCTGCAAGAAATATTAAAGGGGACCCTTTGGGTGGGAAAGAAAGACAAAAAGTGATTAAAGACTAGAAAGGAACAGGGAAAATCTTCAGAAACAATGACAAAGCATGTAATAAAATGACACTACATTCATTTCTATCATTAATTACTTTGTGTGTAACTGGACTAGATGCTCTAATCAAAAGATATAGGATGTCAATATAGATTAAAAAATTCTGTATGCTAACTTAAAGAGACTCACTGTAGATTTAAAGACATCAGATTAAAAGTGAGGGATAGAGAATATTTACTATGCAGATGGGTGTCAAAAGAAAGAGTAAAAACATTTGTATCAGACAAACTAGATTTTAAATAAAAAAGGGTAACAAAAGACAAAGAAGGGAAGTAGGCCTGCCCGGGCCTCAGCAGGACTGGCCCCACTCTGGCCACTGCCTCACAGACTTGGGAGACATTCCTTTCCCTGGTAGGAGCCAAGACCCCATAGTCCCCAACTGTGGCCTGGGCCCCATCACACATGACTGTGGTGCCCATGTAGCCAGTGCCCTACTTGACAGTCAGGCACCAATTAACTCTGGTTGGGAGAAAAAAAAAAATTAAAAAAAAAAAAAAAAAAAAGAAGTAGAGTACTAGATCATAATACAGGGATCAATCCAGCAGGAAGATCTAATAATTGTAAATATTTATGCCCCAAACTTGGGAGCACCCAGATATATAAAACAATAACAAATATGAAGGAACTCATGGATAATAACACAGTAAGAGAAAGGGGACTTTAAAACACCACTTCCAGCAATGGACAGATCATCTAAGCAGAATATCAACAAGGAAACAATGGCTTTGAGACAAAATGGACCAGATGGATTGAACAGATATATTCAGAATATTTCATCCTAAAGCAGCAAAATACACATTCTTTTTAAGGGCACATGGGACATTCTGCATAATAGACCATGTACTGGGTCACAAATCAGGCCCCAACAAGTATTAAAAAAAAGAAACAAAAAACAAACAAAAGAACCTGATATCATACCACACATGTTTTCTGGCCACCACACTATGAAACTTAAAGTCACCATAAGAAAAATATTTGGAAAGAACACAAATACCTGGAAGCTGAAGAATATCCTACTAAAGAATGAATGGGTCAATTGGGACATTAAAGAGGAAATTAAAAATACATGGAAACAAAGGAAAAGGAAAACAAGCCTAAAAACTTTAGGATGCAGCAAAAACAATCATAGAGGAAAGCATATAACAATACAGGCTTATTTCACAAAGCAAAAAATTATCTCCCAGTGACAAAACCTAACCTTACATTGAAAGGAGCTAGAAAAAGAAAAACAAATGAAGCCTAAGGACAGCAGAAGAAGAGAAATAAGATTAGAGCAGAAATAAGTGATACTACCTCCCCACTACCCCTGCTATGTTCCCTCTTTCTCTGTATCAAATAGAAATAAGTGATACAGTGGGGGAAAAGATGGCAGGGAAGTAGGAGGAGGTGCCTTTCAGCCTGTACCCCAAAGTGAGCTGATTACCTACCAAAGAACTCCGATCACCCATGAAATCAGCCTGAGATCAGAATTATACACATCTGCATCTCTACAGGGGCAGAAGACGCCAGTGGGCAGGTAAAGCGGAGTGGGAACTGCGACTGATATCAGAAGATAAACAAAAGGGGGAGGGAGCCACCAGAGGTGACCGGTTGGAAAGTAATACCGCAATACGAGCAAGAGTGCCCTGCATCTGGGGACCAGCATTAACTTGGAGACTGGTTGAAAGCACTCCAAAAGAGCAAAGGATCACGGGGGGAAGTTGTGGGAATCGGGGTGGCTAGGGACAGGGGCTTAAGTCCCCAGTTCCAGGACAGCCTCCCCTGGTGCTGAGTCAGAGAGAGTGCGGCGGAGAAACCAGCTCTTGGTCCCTAAGCTGCCAGCGCGCCAGAGAATGCGTGGGTTCTGGCTTCTGTGAGGGGATGGGAGCCACGCCAGCGGGCAGAACCCACGAGCTCTGCTACCAAGCCTGAGATACGCACGCACGTTCCTCATGCTCCCCTGAGAGAGTTACAAAGGCCCAGCTGGTGCCCTTTGATACGTGCCATTGTTTTAGAGCCTAAGACGTGCACCAAACTCTCCTTTGACAGAGGTGCGCAAAAGCCCAGCCTGGTGCTTTTGGAACTGCACCCCGCTCTCAGTGCCTGAGATGCGCGCGCGACCCATAGCCGCCCCTGAAAGAGGTGTGTGCAAGCTGGGCACTCTTAGACCCAGCAAGACCAGGCACTCCCAGCCCCGGCCAGCAGCAAAATCTCAGTGTGCGATTGCTGCTTGGAACCTCTCTGACAGTGTGCGATTGCTGCTTGGAACTCCCAGACAGCCGCCACTGCCTAGGCTTTGGGTACAAACAAAAGATCCTGTGTCCCCAGGGTCTGTAACTTGGAACCTGCTCTGCCAGCGGCCAAGGGGGAACTTATTTGGGCTCTGCACCCAGACTGAGGCATTTCTCTGAGGGAGATTAGGGTGTGGTTGGTTTTCATCTAAAACTACAAAAAGCCATCAAAAATGGTCAAGGTGAGAGAAAAAAAAGTGAACAAACATAAAAACCACTGGAGAACAAAAGCCTGAAAAAAAAAACAGTTTCCTCAGAGCCCACCCCCTTGAGGGGGGCGGGAGGACTTAACTCAGGAAACATCATTGACTGACAACCCACGTGTCAGGCCCCTCCCCCAGAAAACAAACCAAGAAAGAAAAAAACAAAAAAAGAGAGAAAGAAAGAAAAAAAAAGGACTACAAGAGAACAACCACTACTTCAAATTTTTATTTTTCACTCATTCCCACTATTCTGGTTCATTTTTTTTTTAAACATAGGTAATTTTTTTTAACCTATTTACTATCACAGGGAGCTGTACAGTACATCAAATTCCATAATACCATTCTAACCTGAACTTTTTGATACATACACCTATGGTTTTCTTTTGCACTTTTATTTTTTGAACTCCTGTTTTTAAATTTTAGTTTAGTTTAGTCTAGTTTATTCCTTTTTATTTCTATCCTCTAATATTCATATAGAGTTAAACTTCAAAGTAATCCCCTTTCCCCAATCAATACTACCCCTACAGGTAAACCAATTTTTAATTCCCTTTATCTTAGGAAAGTTGAGTCCTTTAACAAAGATATCAAGATACATCCAGGAAGAATCAAAACAACCTTCGTCCCACACACTGAGAATTTATAACCACTCTCCCATCTTCTTCTTCTACCAGTGTTTCTGTGTTTTTGTGTTTGTCCTGATAGCATATAAATCTTACACTTGGGGCTCTTTTTGATGAGGTTCTTCCTTTATTTGCATATATATATATTTTCTCTTGTCATATACTTGTATCAGTCTTTTTGTTTGTCTGTTTTTGTTTTTCTACTTCATAAATCTTACCTTGGGGCCCATCTGGGCTGAACCTTCTCTTTCATCTTCCCTTTCTTTCCTGTCTCTCTCTCTCTCTCTCTCTTTTTTCTTTTTCTTTTTCTTTTCTTTTGTCTCTCATTTGGGTGGGGAATCCTGATTGCTCAGAAGTGTTCCAGGGTGCACCTTGACTGCAATACAGTGGATACATCCAGCTACATCTGTTCAGTCATCTCCCACCAAAATTACTAGGAGGAGGAATGACCAACAGAAGAAAAATACAGAAGATTTCTGTATTTCTGCAACAGAGCTAATGGCTATCGACATAGACAATATGTCGGAAAGAGAATTCAGGCTAACAATTATCCAGGCAATAGCTAGGTTGGAGAAAGCCATGGATGACCAAACGGAATTGATTAGGGCTGAACTGAAAGGGACCAGACAGGATGTTCACAATGTTAGGGCGGAGTTTAAAGCTACCAGGGAGGAGGTTCACAATGCTCTCAATGAGTTCCAATCTAATCTAAACTCTCTCAAAGCTAGGGTAACTGAGACAGAAGATAGAATTAGTGATCTGGAGAACAAACAGATAGAGAGAAAGGATCAGGAGGAAGCCTGGAACAAACAGCTTAGAAACCACGAAAACAGAATCAGGGAAATAAATGATGCCATGAAGCGTTCCAACATCAGAATTATTGGAATCCCTGTAGGGGAGGAGAAAGAAAGAAGTCTAGAAGATATAGTGGAACAAGTCCTTCATGAAAATTTTCCCAATCTTGCAAATGGAACCAGCATTCATATACTAGAGGCTGAATGGTCTCCACCCAAGATTATAGATTCCAGAAAAACATCAAGGCACCTGATAGTCAAATTGAGGAATCATAATTGTAGATATAATCTCTTGAAAACTGCTAGGACAAAGAGACTCCTTACTTACAGAGGAAAGCCCATCAGAATAACATCAGACTTGTCCACAGAGACCTGGCAAGCCAGAAAGGGCTGGCAAGATATATTCAGGGCACTAAATGAGAAGAACATGCAGTCAAGAATACTTTATCCAGCAAGACTGGCATTCAAAATGGATGGAGAGATAAAGAGTTTCCAAGACCAGAAAGAAGTCTAGAAGATATAGTGGAACAAGTTCTTCATGAAAATTTTCCCAATCTCATGAATGGAACCAGCGTTCATGTACTAGAGGCTGAAAGGTCTCTACCCAAGATTATAGATTCCAGAAAAACATCAAGGCACCTGATAGTCAAACTGAGGAATCATAATTTTAGATATAATCTCTTGAGAGCTGCTAGGACAAAGAGACTCCTTACTTACAGAGGAAAGCCCATCAGAATAACATCAGACTTGTGCACAGAGACCTGGCAAGCCAGAAAGGGCTGGCAAGATATATTCAGGGCACTAAATGAGAAGAACATGCAGCCAAGAATACTTTATCCAGCAAGACTGACATTCAAAATGGATGGAGAGATAAAGAGTTTTCAAGACCAGCAACCCTTAAAAGACTATGCAACCACCAAGCTGACACTGCAGGAAATATTAAGGGGGGTTCTATAAAAGAGGAAAAATCCTAAGAATAGCATTGAACAGAAATATAGAGACAGTCTACAGAAAGAAAGACTTCAAAGGTAATTCGATGTCAATAAAAACGTATCTATCAATAATCACTCTCAATGTGAATGGCCTAAATGTACCCATAAAACAGCACAGGGTTGCAGATTGGATAAAACGACAGGACCCATCCATATGTTGTCTACAAGAGACCCATTTTGAACCTAAAGATACACCCAGACTGAAAGTGAAGGGATGGAGAAGCATCTTTCATGCCAATGGGCCTCAAAAGAAGGCTGGGGTAGTGATTCTCATATCAGATAAATTAGACTTTAAACTAAAGACTGTATGTAGTCAGAGATACAGAAGGACACTACATAATCCTTAAAGGGACTATCCACCAAAATGATATAACAATTGTAAATATCTATGCTCCCAATATGGGAGCAGCCAATTACTTAAGAAAACTGTTAATCAAGATAAAGAGTCATATTAATATGAATACACTAATCGTAGGAGACCTTAACACGCCTCTCTCAGAAATAGACAGATCATCGAAGCAGAAAATCAATAAGGAAACAAGAGCATTGAATGACACATTGGACCAGATGGACCTCATAGATATATACAGAACATTCCACCCTAAAACAACAGAATACTTATTCTTCTCAAGTGCACACGGAACCTTCTCCAGAATAGACCACATACTGGGTCACAAATCAGGACTCAACCAATACCAAAAGACTGAGATGATTCCCTGCATATTCTCAGATCACAATGCTTTGAAACTGGAGCTCAATCACAAGGAAAAGTTCAGAAGGAACTCAAACACCTGGAAGCTAAAGGCCACCTTGCTTAAGAATGCTTTGATCAACCAGGAGATCAAAGAAGAACTGAAAAAATTAATGGTAACCAATGAGAATGAAGACACTTCAGTCCAAAACCTATGGGATACAGCAAAGGCGGTCCTAAGGGGGAAATACATAGCCATCCAAGCCTCCCTCAAAAATATTGAAAAATCCAGAATACACTAGCTGTCTCTACACCTTAAAGAACTGGAGAATCAACAACAAATCAAACCAACTCCACACATAAGAAGGGAAATCATCAAGATTAGAGCAGAGATCAATGAGGTAGAAACCAGAGATACAGTAGAACGTATCAATGAAACTAGAAGCTGGTTTTTTGAAAGAATCAATAAGATCAATAAACCATTGGCCACACTAATCCAAAAGAAAAGAGAGAAAGCCCAAATTCATAAAATTATGAATGAAAAGGGAGAGATCACAACTAACACCAAGGAAGTAGAAACAATCATCAGAAGTTATTATCAACAGTTATATGCCAATAAGCTAAGCAACCTAGATGAAATAGATGCATTCCTGGAAAACTATAAACTAATAAAATTGAACCAGGAAGAAAATGACAACCTGAATAGACCGATATCTAGAAACGAGATTGAAGCAGTGATCAAAAACCTCCCAAAAAACAAGATCCCAGGACCTGACAGATTACCTGGGGAATTCTACCAAACTTTCAAAGAAGAAATAACACCTATTCTCCTGAAACTGTTTCAAAAAATTGAAGCAGAAGGAAAACTTCCAGACTCTTTCTATGAAGCCAGCATTACCCTGATCCCCAAACCAGGCAAAGACCCTACCAAAAAGGAGAATTTCAGACCAATATCACTGATGAATATGGATGCTAAGATGCTCAACAAGATCCTAGCAAACAGGATCCAACGGCACATTAAAAAGATTATCCACCATGATCAGGTGGGATTCATCCCTGGGCTACAAGGATGGTTTAACATTCGCAAATCAATCAATGTGATAGAACAAATTAATATGAGGAGAGAGAAGAACCACATGGTCCTCTCAATTGATGCAGAAAAAGCATTTGACAAAATCCAGCATCCATTCCTGATTAAAACACTTCAAAGTATAGGGATAGAGGGAACATTCCTGAACCTCATCAAATTTATCTATGAAAGACCCACAGCAAATATCATCCTCAATGGGAAAAAGCTTGCAGCTTTCCTGTTGAGATCAGGAACAAGACAAGGATGCCCACTTTCACCACTCTTGTTCAACATAGTATTAGAAGTCCTAGCAACAGCAATCAGACAACAAAGAGAAATAAAAGGTGTCCAAATTGGCAATGAAGAAGTCAAACTCTCTCTATTCGCAGATGATATGATTCTTTATATGGAAAACCCAAAAGACTCCACCCCCAACTACCAGAACTCAGACAGCAATTCAGCAATGTGGCAGGATACAAAGTCAATCTGCATGTTGAAAATATTGCGCTCCTTCTTCCTGGCCTGCCAAGTTTCTTTAGACAGGTCTGTTGCTAACCTTATGTGTCTACCCTTGTAGATTAAAGACATTTGTCCCTAGATGCTTTCAGAATTATTTTTATCTTTGTATTTGGCAAGTTTCACTATGATATGTCTTGGTCTCAACTTATTTTTGTTAATTCTGAATGGACTGCTCAGTGCCTCTTGGACTTTAATGTCTGTTTCCTTCCCCAGATTAGGAAAGTTATCAGGTATAATTTGTTCAAATAAATCTCTGCTCTTTTTTCCCCTTCTTCCTCTTCTTGAATTCCTATGATACAGATGTTATTGCACTTTCTGGAATTGCTCAGTTCCCTAAGTTTAGTTTTGTCTTCTATATCACCTATTTGGTCCTCTGCTTCTTCTTCTTCTTTTTTTTTTTTTTTTAAGATTTTATTTATTTTATTTATTTGACAGAGAGACAGATCACAAGCAGGCAGAGAGAGAGAGAGGGAGAAGCAAGCTCCCTGCTGAGCAGAGAGCCCAATGCAGGGCTCGATCCCAGGACACTGAGATCATGACCTGAGCCAAAGGCAGAGGCTTAACCCACTGAGCCACTCAGGTGCCTTGATCCTCTGCTTTTTCCATCCTCATTGTGATTATATCCAGTGGGTTTTGATTTGCAGTTATAGCATTTTTAAAAAATTCTGGTTTGACCGGTTTTTAGGCCTTTTTTCTCTGCAACCAGGATTTCTCTGGTTTCTTCCTATGCTTCTTTCAAGCCCAGTTGGTATTCTTGTGGGTGCTGTTCAAAATCTTGTTCCAATATCTTGCTTTTATGTGTTTTTAGCAAATGCCTTGTTATGATTTCTTCTTGATTTTTCTTTTAGGAAAAATTCCTATCATGTCATTATGTCTAGCTTTCTGTCTTTTGCATATTATCAAAGCTTCTTATGTTTCCTCCTCCTGAGAGTAATACTAATATTAAGGAGGTGTCATTCACTGTCTAGGGCCTGGAGGTTTAAGAAGAATTTCTAGTGTATTCTGTGTGCAATCTGCTATTGTGTTTTGGGTACTCTTTCCCACAGGTCAGTCTTCTACAGAGTTATTCCTTGCTTGCAGTGGGGAGTGTTTTGACTGTTAACTGTTAACAAGGTGTACATTGATTTGTTTGTTAAGATAAGCTCATGAAAACAACAACAACAACAACAAACAACAACCCTTATCCAAGAAAAGAAAAAGCAAAAAGGAACAACAACAAAAAAAAGGACAAACAAAAATCTTTAAGCCTGATTCCAAAGAATAAGAAAGAAGAAAAAAGGGGCACCTTGGTGCCTCAGTTGGTTAAGCATCTGCCTTTGGCTCAGGCCATAATCTCAGGGTCCTGGAATTGAACCCTTGTGTCAGACTTCTTGTTCAGCAGGGAGTCTGCTTCTCCCTTTCCTTCTTGACCTTCTCCCACACTGACTCATTTCTCAATGAGTCTCAATGAGTCTCACTGACTCTCTTTAATAAAATCTTAAAAAAGGAAAAAAAAAAAAAAGAGGGGTAAGAAGAAGAAGAAAACAAAACAATAAAAAACAAAAACCCAGAAGCCTGATCCAAAAACTGAGACACAGAAACAATTCAACAAACAAAAAATGAAAAACCTTATATCAAAGATAAAAGATGAAAAATAAAAAAGAAAATAATAAAATTAAATAAATATTTAAAAAACAAAAACAAAACAAACAAACAAAAAACAGAAAAACAAAAAGCCAGATCTGCTGAAATGAAGTTGACATTTTGGAGCACTCTATAACTCCCACTTGGTATGCACAGGTAGGGCTTGTGTTGGTCTTCTGGGTGAGATGCCTGCTGTCCTGGCTCAGAGTCAGGCTTGTCCTTACAATTATGGCCCTGCTGGGTGCCAGGGTTCAGGATTTAGTGTAAGCAAAGTCCAGCCTCCACTGGAGATGCTGTGTTTCTCTCCAAAATCTAACTGACTTACCCCACTCTCTTGTGCTGCTGTTCAAGAGTCCCTTACAGAAAAGTGAACAATCTTCTCTCCTGTGTCCCAAGCTTTTGTCAGATCCTTGCCCTTAACCTCTCTGTGCCTGGCTGTAGGCACAACTGGTACCACACATCTCCTATGTTTTATCTCTTGTCTGGTGACTGTTATTCAAACTCTAAATCTTAAAGGGCCCAGCAAGATGCAGACCTTCTCCCCTCCTCTTCCTCTAGAGGACAGTCTTGACACACCCAGCATCCTTCTGTACCAGAAAAGCAGTTTCATGGTACACACATGATGGCTGGAGTCTACTGTGATGCACCGTGAAAAGTTGTGACCAGGTTACCTACCCTACCTTACCTAGAGAAGCCTCTGCCTTCTCTGTTCCATCTCAGGAAAATCTAGCCAAAGCAATCTCAAAAAAGAAAAACAAAGCAGGGGGCATAATAATTCTGGACTTTAAATTGTATTACTAAGCTGTAGTGATCAAGACGGTATAATACTGGCACAAAAACAGACACTTTGATCAGTGGAAGAGAATATAACACCCAGAAATTGATCCATAACTATATGATCAACTAGTCTTCAACTAGGGAAAGAATACTCAGTGGGAAAAAGACAGTATCTCCAACAAATGGTGTTGGGAAAACTGGACAGCAACATGCAAAAGAATGAAACTCTACCACTTTCTTATACCATATACAAAAATAAATTAAAAATGGATGAAATGTGAGACAGAAAACCATCAAAATCCTAGAAAAGAACATAGGCAGCAACCTCTTTGCCATTGGCTATAGCAATTTCTTACTACATACATCTCCTAAGGCAAGGGAAAGAAAAGCAAAAGTGAATTATTGGGAATTCATCAAGATAAAAAGCTACTCCACAGTAAAGGAAACAATCAACAAAACAACAGGAATGGCAACCTAAGGAATGGGAGAAGATATTTGCAAATAACATATCTGGTAAAGGATTAGCATCCAAAACATGTAAAGAAGTTATAAAAGTCACCCCCCGCCAAATCCAGTTTAAAAATAAGTGGAAGACAGCAGAAACATTTTTCCAAAGATATAGAGATGATTAAATAAATATTTAAAACAAGATGTTCAGCATCTTTCTTCATCTGGGAAATCCAGATCAAAACTACAATGAGATTTCACATCACACCCATCAGAATGGCTAAAATTAACAACACAGGAAACAGCAGATATTGGTGAGGATTCAGAGAAAGGGGAAACTTCTTAAACTATCAGTGGCAATGCAAACTGGTGTAATCACTCTGGAGAACAGTTTGGAGACATCTCAAAAAGTTAAAAAAACAAAACAAAACAAAACAAAAAAAACTATCCTAGGATCCAAAAAATGCACTACTAGGTGTTTACCAAGAGAATACAAAAACACTGATTCAAAGGGCCACATGCACCATAATGTTAATAGCAGTATGATCAACAATAGTAATATTATCAAAAGACCCCAAATATCCATTGACTGGATTAAGAAGAATGGATAAAGAAGACAATGTGTGTGTGTGTGTGTGTGTGTGAGTGTGTGTGTGTATCTATATGTATAATATAGATGTGTAGATATATTGTATATATATCATATGTATATATATCAATATATACCATATATATCCTATGCATATTGTATAGTTATTGTATAGATATACTGTATATATATCCCATATATGTGTGTGTGTATATACATATAACACATATATGTGTATATGTATACATATGTATACATATGTATACATATACACATATATGTATACATATATACATATACACATATATGTGTTATATGTATATATATATATGACACATACACACCCTGGAATATTATTCAGGTATCAAAAAGAATGAAATTTTGCCATTTGCAATTATGTAGATGGAGCTAGACAGTATTATACTAAGCCAAGTAAGTCAGTCAGAGAAAAGCAAATACCATATTATTTCACTAATGTGGAATTAAAGAAAACAAATAAACATGGGAAGAAAAATAGAGAGACAAACCATAAAACAGACTTAACTATGGAGAACAAATAGACAAGTTCCTGGAGAGGAGGTGGGTAGAATAGGTTAAATGAGTGGTTGGTGTTAAGGCAGACACTTATTATGTTACATACAACTGAATGTTGTATATAAGTGATGACTCATTAAATTGTACACCTGAAACTAATATTACACTATGTTAACCAGACTTTAAATGAAAACTTGACACTAAAAAATAATAATAGTAAAAATTAAACATTTAAAATTTCTATACATTATTATAAAGTAATAAAATATTTATTTGTGTTTTGAACAAATAGCAGATAATATATTATCTGGATATAGCTATCCCAATAATAATTATACTTCTTATATATTAATTATTCATTTAATTATTGATTACTTAATACATACCATGCATGTTCCAGTTACTGAGAATAAGACAGATTAACACTTCCCTTTCTGAATCTTATATGCATAGGCTTAAAGTATATCAGTGATCACAAACCACTTTAGAAGTAAAATTTGCTACTTTCAGTACACAGTAAACCTGGCAAAAGGTATTATTAATTTTACACATAAATGAGAACACTGGAACGATAATATTAAGTTTTTAGGATTATTTATGTTGTTATAAAAGTAAACACTCCAAAATTTAAAACTTTTCATATAGAAATGTATACTTCACACATTTTAAAATATTAAATATGCTAGTTAATGAATTAATCCATATTCTTAGAGGTCCATTTTGTTTACTTTTATATTATTGGAATTTGATCTCACTAAAGTCAAAATATTTGATATTATAAAAAGTAATTTGTAATTATTAGACAGAAAGAAGGTGGTAAAGACAATTTTAAACTAGAAAAAGGAAAGGATTTTTGTCTAAAATATATTTGAAAGAAATATTAGAGATTGCATTAGTTTTCTGCAGCTGCCACAACAAATTGTCATAGTTTAAGTTGCTTAAAGAAACACAAATTTGCTGTTTTATTTATTTATTAAAAGATTTTATTTATTTATTTGACAGAGATCACAAGTAGGCAGAGGCAGGCAGAGAGAGAGGAGAAAGCAGGCTCCCTGTTGAGCAGAGAGCTTGATGCAGAACTGGATCCCAGGACCTGGGATGGATCCCAGGACCCCGGGATCATGCACAACTTGAGCCAAAGGCAGAGGCTTTAACCCACTGAGCCACCCAGATGCCCCACAAATTTATGTCAGAAGTCTGGAACAGGCCTCTTTTAGCTAAAATCAAGATTTTGGCAGGCTAGGAACTTTTCTGGAGGCATTAGGAGAGAATTTATTTCCTTCCTTGACTTTTCTAGCTTCTGTAGGTTTTCTGCATTCCTTGGATCTGAGCCCCTTTCCTCCACCTTCAAAACCAGCAATATCAGATTGGTCTCTCATCCTTCTTGAGTAGTCACATCTCTCTCTGACCACGGCAAGGATAGGTTCTCCAATTTTATTTATTTTTTTATTTTTTGAAGATTTTATTTATTTATTTGACAGACAGAGATTACCAGTAGGTGGAGAGGCAGGCAAAGAGAGAGGAGGAAGCAGGCTCCCTGCTGAGCAGAGAGCCCAGTGTGGGGCTGGATCCCAGGACCCTGAGACCATGATCCGAGCCGAAGCAGAGGCTTTAACCCACTGAGCCACCCAGGTGCCCCAGGTTCTCTAATTTTAACAACTCACCTGATTTATTTGACCCATTTTGGTAATCTAGAAAAATCTCTCATCTTCAGATCCTTAGTTCATAATCATATTTTGAAGTCCTTTTTCCCACATTAGGGCAAACATACTCAGTTTTTGGTGCTTAGGCCCACATATTTTTGGAAGATCATTATTCTGCCTACCATAGAGTTATGTCCCCTTCTCTATTCACAGACATATAAGAAAATTGAGTTTCCAATGCATAAAGTCATTTCCTCCAGGCAATGTAATAAATGAATGACAAAGACAAAAGCAGGGATTAAGTTATTAATTGGATGCATATCCTTTTTACTATTCTTCTCAATAAATTTCTGATGCAAATCTGGAAGGCATTCACAAGGAACCCATCTACTTCAAATATGTACCTTTTTATGATCTTTTAATGAAATGTTATAATTTAATTAAAATGTATTTTTATTGTAACCAATTAAAAATGTACACTTACATGTAGTTAATGGCTTTTAATTCATACTTCCAAATCTATATGTTGTCATTTCACTTCAAAGCCAAGCACTTTTAACAGCCTGATATTTATCTTTCAACATTCTTTCTCCATGGTTATGCAAAATATACAGTGCATAAAATTATGATTATTTCTTTTCATATGTGCTGAACATTACAGTTGATATAATTTATTTAAGTATTCTGCTACTATTAAACATTCATATCATTTACTGGTTAAACATATGTTTTTAATTTTAATAAACATTTTTTTTTAAAGATTTTATTTATGTATTTGACAGACAGGGATTACAAGTAAGCAGAGAGGCAGGCAGAGAGAGAGAGAGGAGGAAGCAGGCTCCCTGCTGAGCAGAGCCCATGTGGGGCTCGATCCCAGGACGCTGGGATCATGACCTGAGCCGAAGGCAGAGGCTTTAACCCACTGAGCCACCCAGGCGCCCCAATAAACCTTTTTTTTAAAAGAAATTAGTGTATTATTACTTCAATGAACAAAAAAAAAATCAATAGAGAAAACTTTGGTGCAAAATATTCTCAGTGATCTGTTGGAGAACTGAGAACAATCCTTCCTCCTTTCTCTCTTGCTTTCTGACCACTTAACATACACATTTTTCGTATAAGCTTTGGCTCTGAGAAGCAAGACAAAATAAAACAAAAAAGATTAGAAAGTATCTCTGATAAAATGAAAACCTGAGCAGCTAGGCACAAGGAAGGAATGAAAAGAAGCTTTTCTAGAGACTTTTGTACTGCACACTATAATACTTCTGTTTGTAATTAGCATATAGTTGATAAGAAGCTAAATGGTGACAGTGTCATGCTTAAGTGACATTGGTACATAGGTATTTTTTTCTGTACAAGAAAAGAGAAATAGCTAAAAAAAAATAATGTTTAGCAGGGTTGACTTAGTAGCAGCAGGAATACTTTTGACTATATTAAAAAATGATCACCTGCACTCTAGGTGCACCGCTATAAGATCCTGGTTAATTTCATCACCTCCCAGGCATACCTTAAGAATAAAACCACTGGCTCATAATTATATTCTCTTCTACATTTCAGTACTCACCCGCCTTGCTCTAGTTAAAAAGTTGTCATTATTTTCACTCCGTTTCATTTGTGTCTCGCAAGGTGTTTAAAATGGTTTTTGTCAGTGCTTGGTCTAGAAAGTTGAATAGGCTTTGATTTATCTGCTCCACCTCTACTGTACCATACACTCTTACTTCAAGAACATAGATTTAGTAGAACTCAAATTTTTTAAAGAGCCTCTGGAGGGAACTCAGTTCTGCAAACACCTTGATTTTGGACAGCTGGCCTCCAGAACTTTGAGAGAACAAATTTCTGTTGTTTAAAGCCAACAAGTTTGTGATAATTTGTTACCATACTCACAGAAACTAATATTTTACTTAAGAATTTAATTTATAGGAGTAGCTATCTGAATAGCTTATCAAAGCCAAGAGGTGGTAGGACAGCCTGACTGAAAAACTTTTCACACACCCTAGAATAGAAAAAGGACATTTCCCAAAAAAGAATTGGGGAAGTACTAAAAAAGCAGATGATGGAAGGATTCTGAGAAGAATAAGTAAGCAGACAGAGAAAAGAGTTCTGCTGAATTCATTAAAATATAATTTGTAAGTTTCAATTATTAGCACTTGCAAAATTAATGTGATTTCAGATGTATCTTTCAGAAATATCTTATTCAAAGCATATTATTAAAACTGGCATTATAGCAAAATTGTTAATATCTGATCCATTTTATTTATGCATTTATTTTTAAAAATATTTTATTTATTTATTTATTTATTTGACAGAGAGAGAGAGAGAGATCACAAGTAGGCAGAGAGGCAGGCAGAGAGAGGAGGGGGAAGCAGGCTCTTTGCTGAGCAGAGAGCCTGATGCAGGACTTGATTCCAGGACCCTGAGATCATGAACTGAGCCGAAGGCAGGGGCTTAACCCACTGAGCCACCCAGGCACCCTGATCCATTTATTTTAAAAATAGTAATTTGACATTACATTAAGAAATACTAAAAATACATTTTATTACTTTTAATTGCATAGTTTAATGAGGTCTCTTATTACCACCTTGGTTACTTTACTCACCTTAAAGATTTGGCATCTTGACAATAAAAGGCTTATCAAGAGCAGCATTTTAATCTTAGGACCACTAATTTCTGTTCAAGGCAATAATATTAATCTTTAAGGAAGTATCAAACAATTTTATGAGTTTTGTTGATTTTGATGTTTTTGTGTAGCTTATAACCACAATTCTCTTGTCAGTTTCACAAAAAAGGATAGTGATTGAAGTTAAGTATTACCATGATAATATTTCACACCTTTCCTTTTCCAAGCATTTTCTCATAATACATACCAAAGTTAGTATCATTTATATCTCCCGATTCAAGAAAATATATTTGAAAATAATATTAAGTGTTTCCTATACCTTGTAAATCAATTACCACTTATTCCTCATTTAATAACCATAGCTGGGGGCATGTAATAATATTATTTATTGTCATGGGTGGTATGGAAAACTTAGAGTATGTGTCTCAAAAATCTCACAAATTTTTCAGAATATTTTGATTTTCCTTATTATATTAAGGATTTTCTTTTTCTTTTTTTCTTTTTTCAAGATCTTATTTATTTATTTGACAGAGGGAGGCAAGGCGAGAGAGGGAAACAAGCAGCGGAGTGGGAGAGAGAGAAGCAGGCTTCCCGCTGAAGAGGGAGCCCAATGTGGGGCTTGATCCCAGGACCCTGAGATCATGACCTGAGCCAAAGGCAGATGCTTAATGACTGAGCCAGCCAGATACCCCAGGACATTATTTTCAATATACACCGAAGCTTCTTCTTCTAAGTATGCATTTTACCTTTAAAAAACCAGAGTTCACATTTAAACATATATCAAAATATAAGCAAAGAAAACTACAAAGGCCATTTTTTCCCAAAACTCATGTTATATAAGTATTTAAAGCAATGAAACATAACCATGTGCATATAAAAAATATCATAGACATTTGCACTATCAAAAATTATATAAAACATATTCAATAAGGAGATATACTTATTTATCAAAATACTACCTATACAATTTCAACCAAACCACCAAGATTCATAGATCTCAGCTAAAAGTAACTTTAAGTACACATAAATTTAAAATTACTCCCTTACTTTAAAAAAAAAAATTGATATTTCAAGGGACCTATATTTTGTTTGCACTATCATATACACAAGGAAGTGTTTCTATATTTAAGTTTACCATGAGAATTTTTTGAAAGCAAGACCTATTTTCCACTCTTCTAGTAAAGTCTGGTATAATTTTGTAATAATTTTTTGAAGATCAAGTGTGATACCTCGTTAACAATATGGTGTATATTCACTGATTTCCAACAATGGATTTATTGATTTCATTGAGATGATATTGAGGTTGCTACATGTATTCTAGGTGAAACCCAGTACATACCCCTCCAGACACCCAACCTGCTTCAACCAGAAAAATATCCAGTTTTATATTATTTTTTTCTTTTTTAAAAGATTTTATTTATTTATTTGACAGAGAGAGAGACACTGTGAGAGAGGAAGCACAAGTAAGGGGAGTAGGAGAGGGAGAAGCAGGCTTCCGCTGAGCAGGGAGCCCAATACAGGGCTCCATATCATGACCTGGGATCATGACCTGAGGCAAAGGCAGACCCTTAACTACTGAGCCAACCAGGTGCCCCAAGTTTTACTTTCTTTCTATGATATTGACATAGCATTCATACTCTATTGGTAGTTTTTCTAAGATTTTTAAGTTAGCCTTATTAAGCATCTGTCTTCAGCTCAGGTCATGATCCCATGATCCCCAGGTTTGAGCCCTGCATTGAACCCAGCATTGGGCTTCCTGCTCAGTGGGAAGCCTGCTTCTCCCTCTCCCACTCCCCCTGCTTGTGTTCCCTCTCTCGCTGTGTTTCTCTCTGTCAAATAAGATTTTTATTGAAAAGTGTTTTGATTTAAAATTCTTAGGAAAATTAATCTAGGATTTTGAATTTTGCTTACACTAAGAAATAAAACTTGAAATTAAAACTTCTATATTCTTTCAGTAAAGAAGGGGAAAACCTGAATTGAAATATAACACAGGTGTTATAAGCCTAAACCCCTAAAATGTATATTTATTTTTCAAACCTAAAAAAATAAGTAGTAATTGTATGTTGTTTAAAAAAGACCAAAGAGGGGTGCCTGGGTGGCTCAGTGGGTTAAAGCCTCTGCCTTTGTCTCAGGTCATGGTCCCAGGGTCCTGGGATCCAGCCCTGCATCCCGCTGTCTGCTCAACAGGGAGCCTGCTTGCCCCTCTCTCTCTGCTTGCTTCTCTGCCTACTTGTGATCTCTGTCAAATAAATAAATAAAATTTTTTAAAAAATAAAAAAAATAAGAAAGACCAAGGAAATGAACTATATCTTTAAAGCTTACTGGGATGTAGGAAATACACTCATTAAAGAAAAGCTAAAATTTTATAGTTATTTTAGGTAGAAATGATAAAAGTATTAGTCCGGTAAACCAACAGTATGGGAAGATATAATCCTTCATGCCACCAAACTATTGAGAGATCAGAAAACATGTTGAAATGATTGCATCCAAAAAATTTAAACCAGGTTTCTCCCTTCCTTTTTTTTTTTTTTCTTTTTTGCTCTCACTCTCCATATTTCATGTTGATATATGTCTAATTCATAGCTTCCACTTGGTTTATCAAAACTAAGTTTTCTACATTTTGCAGAAAATAGGACCACAAGTAGTTCTGTGGTTAAATCCATACTCTTCCACTCTCTCATAATCAGAGAGGAGCAGAAGCATTCCCACTAGCTGTGGTGAATGGGTGAAGGAATCTGGGGGAGTCTGATTGCACTGACTTGTCCATCCTTGTATCACAAAGTTCAGAGGCTAGGATACTGTGATTGGTTCAGCTTGTGTCATTCACCCATTCTTGTGACTGGAGGTAAGAAACGGCCTTTGCTTCTCTAGGAAAGAGTGGAGGGGCAGAGACAAAAACATTTGGTAATTGTTATACTGAGTTTGTTATAATAAGTAAATCAAAACTATCTTTTATTGCGCTCTGATGATCAATTGCTTGAGAATTTGACTTAATCAAAGGAGCAGAAAACTCCATCTATTGAATCTGTTTCTTTATTGACAGGAGAATTGCAAATGGAGTTTTTTTGTTTGTTTTTATTTCTGTTTTGAGGGTGCTGTTGGCAAAAGCTTTAGAGATGTTAATTCCCTTTGGCACAACTTTTAGAAATTTATTCTAATGTAATAATGTTAGGTAAATACATTTGTGTGTTTTGTTTTGTTTTGTTTCCATTCTCTTAATACAGGATCAGGTAATGGTGTGTAAAACATTTTCTTCCCTGATTAGATATTTGACTGTTAGATAACATCTATTTCCCCTAGGGCTCTCATGAGGCAAATTTTATTATGCATTTCTTTCTTCATTTCTTTGCCTTCTAAACCTTGTGTATAGCATTTATTTAACATTATTTTCTACTTTTTTTTTTTTTTTTGTCTAAAAGATGGGAGAAAACTCCTTTCACAGTAAAAGGAGCCAATCTGTCACCTTTTTACAGATTGAGGGCAGTATGAGAACGTTATTCCGATTAGTCTTCTAAAAACATCACTTTAAAAATCAGGCTCTTTAAAAAGTTATTTTTCTTTCACAAAGTACAAAGTAGGAATAGTACCTTCTACTGATTGCTAGGTTAACAGTTTTACTCACCTTATCTCCATTATCCTCTTAAGGACTAGATTTTTAAACAACTTTACTAGTATACCTGCTGTGTAAAGCCGTTTTCTTCTTTTGAATTTGATTGTGAAGGCATATCTTGAGTTTCAACACTGAACAATGGATACTTGATGGTGGGAGCAGATAATAGTGTCCTGAAAAGATTTTTTAAGGACTTGACTGTGTCTCTCTGAGTAGCCTTTAACCTAGCACCAGACAAGTAAGACTCAGGGATTAAAACAGATACAGTAAAGCATGGAAGGTAAGGTGAAATTATGTGTCACAAATGCATGCAGAAAATCAGTAAAACAAATGTGAATAAATCTACCTCTTCCATAGTTTTTGAAACTTACAATTTATTAAAACATTATCGTAAGGATATATTTTATTTTTCTCAGCATATGCATATGATGAAGTTCCAGAACCTAAGTCAGGTTCGGTGGGGTGAGGTTCGGAGCTGATGACTAAAGAAAGAATTCTTAAGACATCTTTGGTGCAAAATGGTGGTTTATTAAAGCACAGGAACAGGACCCGTGGGCAGGAAGAGCTGCTGCCCCGGGTTGTAAGGATTGGTTGGTTATATACACAGGAGTTGGGTAGGTGAGGACAAAGGGTTGTTCAGAAGGGCTATTGGGGTAAAGAAGACTGTCAGGATATTGAAGGCCTGATTACTATCAAGCCAAGGCCACTTTCGCTCTAATGAGACACTAACATAAAGACAATTGGGAGTCTCCTGGTGGAATGTTACATTCCTGCTATCAAACGTCTTGTTAGTGAGATTTAGGTCTTAAAAGAAATTTAACTTTATTTACTTTTCCTTCTACCTCCATCTCCTTTAGTTTTTTATGGAGGGGAGGGTGACATTAGGGCTTGAGGAACTGAGTTATGTATCTCTGGAAATTGGGCTATTGATAAGGTAACTTCTCTGTTGTAAATCTGAAGGACATTTGTAAACCAAGAGAGACTCCTGCCTTGCAGGACTGTGATCTCTGCAAGATAACCATTTGCTCTTCTTTTAGGGCAGTCAGGGGTGCCTGTGGAATGTCACACATATTACCAAGGGGAGTGGGTGGAGAGGGGGTGCAAGGCGCCAGCCCCTGCTCCGTTCTCAGCCAGCCCCCTGCTCCCTCATCACATATGTCATTCAGATAAACATGATTGGCAAATATTAGAATTATTGTCACTTTATGATCATGATTTAAGAGTCTGTTACCTCTAATTAGGTTGTGTTCACATTTTACAAATTTGGGATATTATTCTTTTACTTACATTGAACCTATTAACAGCATGTCCAAAATTTCATCCTAAGAGTTTGGGTAATAAAGGGGTTTTTAGTGTAATGATCTTGATACTTATTTTTATAAGCCACATATTATACTGCCATATTGAATTTCATTGTGAGCTTATGTTTGCTAAGTTAACACGGTTATTGTTTGTTTGCTGGCTTATTGTTTTAAGGCAATTGAAAATGTGCCGCTGTCCCTTTAAAGGAAGGTGGGATGGGGAAAGGGAAACACATGCAGGATAAAAAGCCTTGAAGGAAAAAAAAAAAAAAAGGTAATAATTGGTTGGTTATTCCTGCATAATTCTCTTGAGGAAAACTTGTTGGCTTAAAATCCAAGTTTACTGTTCTTTGGAATTTTTCATTTCCTTTGCCAATGTCCAATATAATTACAGAAAGACTGTTGATTAATGGCCACTAAAAGTCCTATCTTTCCCAAACTTATTTATGAAAAACTTGGGCAACTATAGCCCCAAAGCATTGAATCAGGGTAAGAAAATGCCCAAAAGTCTTCTAATCCTCCAGTTTTCTTTTTACTTGAAAGTAGCAAATAATTTGAAAAAGCTTTATGTGAATAAAATGGTAAACTGACAGTGATTCAACTAAATTTTAAAGACCCACTTTCTCCACCTTTCCAAATATATTGTACTCCCTCTCCCATCACTACCTTCTCTGTGTTCACAATAGAACTGAGTGAATTTATTTCCTCACTATGGTGAGGAAATTCTGAAAGTTTCTGAAATTTCTGGATTAATGAATTTGGGGTCTGACCAACTGTATTGATACATCAAGGACAAAACAAAAATGTGGGATATTTTCCTAGACATTTTAACACAGACTTAAAAGTTTTTGAAAACAGAACTGACTGAAAATTTGGACTATATTATGGAAATCTCTTATTGACATCAAGTAAAAATAAAATAACATAGATTGGTATAGAAAACAACTCCAGGAATCAAGATTTTAAATTTTGATGAGCAAAATTAAGGGCCTGAGGAGGGAAAATAGATTTCATTCAGCCTAGGAAAATGAACTGTTTGGGGCGCCTGTGTGGCTCAGTGGGTTAAAGCCTCTGTCTTTGGCTCAGGTCATGATCCCAGGATCCTGGGATCCAGCCCTGCATCAGGCTCTCTGCTCAGAGGGGAACCTGCTTCCTCCCTTCTCTCTCTCTGCCTGCCTCTCTGCCTACTTGGGATCTCTGTCTGTCAAATAAATAAAATCTTTAAAAAAAAGAAAAGAAAAGAAAATGAACTGTTCTGTGGATTTAAAAAGCAACTATGTTATTTTATATGAAATATATTATGATAATACAAATTTGGTGAGATTTTATGTGTATGAGAGAAGTGAGAAAACAAGTTTCTTTGACTTTTGTTACCACAGATCTACACAGATTTTCTTACTACCATAATTACTCAACCAGATGTTGAAATTCTTATTTTATAAGCTGCTTTTTGACTCGAGTTTTAGTAGTTGTTAAAAACTTCATAGGCCATTCTGATAAGCAGCTAAATTTGAGAACAATATTAACATGCAGAAAGAAAACATGGCTATTATGATACAGCCTTTAATTTGTACTTTCTTATACTAACTACAAAACTTTTTTTTTTAGATATTCATAAGATCTCCAAATATATAGGAGTTAATGTAATCTATTATATCAAAATTATCTCACACTATCATCATCATCAAATTATTTGTATAAAACAATATGAAACCACTGTAACCCCTGATAATTTTATTTTGTACATCAAAACATAATTTCATAAATTAAAAAGGTAAGATTAGAGTATAAGAAGGCAGAATTAAAGTGAAGTGTTCTTGAGTTTTGTGAAAAATTTGTTACTACTCAAATACTGCTTGAAGTTTTGATTTAAATATTTTCCAAGAAATGCACACTTTTTCAATTCCCATGAAGTGAGTGTTAACAAGCTGAAAATTTACCCATATTTTGGAAAATAGAAGCCTCATCGTCCATGCACATTTTTAAAATACATGATGTAAGTAAGTATTTATTGCTATCAGCTTTTCTCTTAGAATTGTTTTTGGGACATCTCAGAAATTTTGAAGTGTTACATTTCCAATTTTTTTTAATCTCAAGGTATTTTTTAATTTGTCTGTTCATTTGTTCTCTGACCCAGTGATTTCTCAGTAGCTTGTAATTTATTCTCCACATACTTGTGAGTTCTCCAGTTTTCTTTGTGTTATTGATTTTTAGTTTCATGTCATTGTGGGAAGAAAAGATACTTGATATAATTTCAGTCCTCTTAAATTTATTTAGACTTCTTTTGTTGTCTAACTTATGATCTATCTTGGAAAAGGATTCATGTGCACTTGACAACAGAATGTGTATTCTCTTGCTATTTTTGAGTCCATCTGGTCTAGCATGTCTTTTCAGGCCAAGTTTTCCGTATTCATTTTCTGTCTCGATAAACTCATTGTTGTATGTGGAGTACTAAAGCCCTCTAATACTATTTTATTGCCATCCAGATCTTCCTTTAGGTCTGTTAATGTTTGCTTTATATATTTAGATGCTTCTAAGTTGAGTGCATCAATATTTATAAATGTTATACCTTCGTGTTGGATTGATCCCTGAAGTAGTTTTGGAATACAGGTGAGGTTTGGTGGGTGGGGTTCCAGAGTCAGTGACCAAGAAAGAATTCTTACGATGTCTTTGGTGCAAAAAGGTGGTTTTATTAAAGCAGTGGGACAGGAACTCTAGGCAGAAAGAGCTGCTTCATTGGGGTCCTGCTAGGTGGCTGGTTATATACCTGGGAGTTGGGGGTGATAAGGAAAAGAGGTTTCAAAGGGATTTTCATGTGTTAAAGAAGACTCACAGGTTGTTTTTCTTTCTAGCAAAGCATTAAGACTGTTGGGAGCTTCCTGGATTAATGTCATGCATACCCCACCCAGGAGTGGGGTTGGGCCATGGAAGGGTGGTTCCTGGGTGTCAGTCAGCTTGTACTTTGTGCTTAGCTCGTCTTCTGCTCCCTCATCAACCCATTTATCATTATGTAACACCCTCTTGTCTCTCATAAAGTCTTTGTTTTAAACTGTATTTTGTCTAATATAAGTATAGCTACTCCAGTATCGTTTTTCTCCCTTCACTTTTAGTCTGTGAAATAAAAAAGAAAAGTCTCAAATAATCAGCCTAACCTTATACTTCAAGGACCTAGAAAAAGAAGAACAGTAGAAACCAAAGTTATTAGAAGGAAGACAATAACAAAGATTAAAATGGAAATAAATGAAATAGACTTAAAAGACAATAGAGAAGATCCATGAAACTAAAAGTTGGTTCTTTGAGAACATAAACAAAATGTTTAGCTAAATCTAGACTTACCAAGATAAAAAAGGAGATGATTCAAATAAATAAAATCAGAAATGAAAGAGATATTATAAATGATACCACAGAAATACAAGAGATCGTAAGATACTGCTGCAAACAATTATATGCCAACAAACTGAACAACCTAGAAAAAAGTGAATAAATTCCCAGAAACATACAACCTACCAAGACTGAATCATGATGAAATAAAAAATCTGAACAGAGCAATTACAGGAAGGAGATTAAATCAGTAATCAAAATGTGCCAAGGAACAAAATTTCAGGACCATACAGTGTCAGTGGTAAATTCTATCAAACATTCCAGAAGAATTAATACCAACCCTTCCCAAACTCTTCCAGAAAAAGAGGAGGGAACCCTTCCATACTCATTTTGAGGTCAGCATTATCATGACACCGAATTCAGACAAGGATGTCACAAAAAAAGAAAATTACAAGCCAATGTATTTGAAGAACATAGATGTGAAAATCATTAACTTATTAGCAAACCAAATTCAACATTACACTAACAAGATCATTCACCATGATTAAGTGGGACTTTTTTCCAGGGATGAAAGGTAGTTCAAGTTTCACATTTCAGTTAATGCGATATATATCACACAAACAAAAAATAACAAAAAAAAAATCATAATATCATTTAAATAGATGTAGAAAACATTTGACAAAATTCAACATCTGTTTATGATAAAAATCTTCAACAGAACAGGTATGGAGTGAATGTACCTCAACATAATAAAGGCTAATTATGACAAGCCCACAGCTAACATCATAATGATGAAAAACTAAAGTCTTTTCCTTTAAGATCAGGAATAAGAAAAATACCCCATCTCACCACTTTTGTTCAAAACATTATTAGAAGATTTATCCAGTGGTTTTTGCCAAGATAAAGAAATAAAAGGCATCCAAACTGGAAAAGAAAAGTTAAAACCATCACAATTTGCAGATGTCATGATATTGTATTCAGAAAAACCCCAAAGACTCTATTTAAAAACTGCTAAAATAAACAAATTTAGTAAAGTTACAGGATATGAGATTAATATGTAAAAAATCTGTTGCATTTATATACACTAATAGTGTACTTTTGGGTGAAATTAAGAAAGAAATATGGTGCTGGGAAAATTGGACCGTCACATGCAAAAGAATAAAATTGGACAATTATCTTACAGTGGACACAAAAATTAACTCAAAATGGATCAAAGACTTACATGTAAGACCTGAAACCATATAACTCCTAAGAGAAAACAGAGGCAGTATCCTCCTTGACATCAGTCTTAGTGATTTTTTGTATTTGACTCTATAAGCAAAGGCAACAAAAGCAAGAATAAACAAGTAAGATTACATAAAGGTAGAAAGTCCAGTACAGCAAAAGAAATTAGCAACAAAATGAGAAGACAAGCTACTGAATGGGAAAAAATATTGTAAAACATATATTTGATAAGCAGTTAACATCCAAAATATATAAAAACTCAACAGCAAAAAATAACATCATAAAATAAGATTTAAAAATGGACAGGACAGAAGATTTACATAGACACTTTTTCTGAAGAAGACATACAGTTGGTCAAAAAATACATGAAAACATTCGACATCATTATCAGGGAAAGCAAATCATAATCACAATGAGATATCAACTCAGATTTGTTGGAATAGCTATTATCAAAAAGACTAGATATAATTGTTGTGGAGTAAAGGGAACCCTCAAGCTCTGTTGATGGAAATGCAAATTGGTGCAGCTCTATAGAAAACAACAGGATGGTTCCATAAAAATTTAAAATCAAACTACTGTATGACCCAGCAATTATACTTCTGGGAAGTTATTTGAAGAAAAAAAAAACATTAACTGTAAAATGTATCTCACATCCATGTTTATTGCAACGGTACTTACAATAGCCAAGTTATAGAAACAACCTAAATGTCCATCGATGGATGAATGGATAAAGAAATTGCAATATAGGGGCGCCAGGGTGGCTCAATCAGTTAAGCCTTTGCCTTCAGCTCAAGTCATGATTCTGGGGTCCTGGGATCAAGCCCCATGTTGGGCTCTCTACTGAGTGGAGAGTATGCTTCTCCCTCTGTCTGCTGCTTGCCTTGCTTGTGCTCTCTCACTGTCAAATAAATAAAATCTTTAAAACATTATGATATATATCTTTATATATAATGGAATAATATTTAGTCACAAAAAAGAATGAAATATTGCCATTTGTAACAACATGGTTGGACCTCAAGGGGATTTTGCTAAGGGAGATAAGTAAGATAGAGACCAGCAAATACCATATGATCTCTCTTATATTTGAAATTAAAAACATACCAACAAACAACAACAACAACAATAACAAAAATTGGATACAAGATACACAGAACAGGTTCTTGATTGCTAAAGATAGGGCCTGGGGGATGGAAGAAGTGGGTGAAGGGGTTAAAAAAATTAATAAAAATTTCATTTTAGATATAAGATACAAATAGAAGAAACTGCAATATACTACTTACCCAATTATAGAGAAAATAAATAAGATCTTGAAATAAAAATTACATATACATGATTGTTAGACAATCTGAATCATTCACACATTTCTCATAAGAATTTTGAATGGTACATCTACTATGGAAAATAATGTGGAAGTTTCTTACAAAACTAAACATCTTTTCTATCTGACCCAGCTGTTGAACTACTGGGGATTTATCCCAGAGAAACAAAAACTAGGTTCACACATAACCTGTAAATGGATATTAATAGATTTATTTCATAATAGCCAAAACCACAGATTAACATTGACCTTCAGTAAGTGAATGGTTAAACTATTATAGTACATCATACCATGGAATACTCTTCAGCAATAAAAAGAAAAATATATATATATATTGATACGCATAACAACTTGGATAAATCTCAAAGGAATTATTCTAGGAAAAAATCCAGTCCCAAACCATACATACTATGTGAGTCCATTTATATAGCATTCTTAAAAACAAGAAATTATAGAAATGTAGAATGAATTACTAGTTGGTAAGGGTTAGTCGGGGAGAAGAGAGGTTGGATGAAGCTATAAAATGGTAGCACAAGGGATCCCTATAATGAAACCGTTCTGCATCCCATTGTGGTGGTGATCAGATGAATCTACACATAAAATTGTGTAGAATTATACACTACAAACACACATATCACATGAGTGCATGTAATACTCATAAAATCTGAATAATTTTGTGGATAGTATCAATATCATTTGTCTGTGATATATATTGTAGTTTTATAAGATGTTACCATTAGGGGAAAATGGGTGAAATCTATTTTTTCTTATAACTGCATGTTTATCTGAACATCTCAAAATAAATTAAGTATTATGACTTTTAGAAAGTAAAAATTAGTTCTTTGAAGCCTTATGTCTCATTAAAAATGTTACAGTTTAATCTGTCCAAATACAAACTTTTGTGCTTATTGCAGTAACAGCAACTATAAGAATGGTACAATATATGTTGTAAAATATATGAAATATTTGGAACAGTCCATTTGCCAAGCTATTAGATTCTGTGGTAGATTAGGTCATTGTTCCACAAATATTTTTCCCTTCCTCTTTCCTCGGTGGACTTTAGCTTGGACTTATTTTGACAAATAGATTGATAAAAGAAATGTGAGAAGAGGCTTGGAAGGTACTTGTGTGGTTGGGCTTGCCCTGTTCTACGTCTGTCTTTACCATGAGAAGAGCAGGAAGAGCATGCCCCAGGAAACCCACTGGTCCCAGAAGAATGAGAAATAACAAGGAACAGACCTGAACCAAATGCATGCTTAAGAGTTGATCACAGCCTTAGATCATCTCTAGCCAAACCACAGGCATAAGAGTAAGAAATCAAATCTTGATTTGCATGCCACTTCTTTTAGAGTGGTTTGTGATGCAGGCTTATTATGGCTATAGTTGACTAAAACAGAATAATTAATGAAAATAGATTTCAAGACTCTGAGATTATGGCTTAGCTAAAACAGAATATGGTATTACAGTGTATAACATAACTCACAATTATGAAGTATCTGCCTTCTTATACTTGAACATGACAGTTTTCTAAGTTTTAGATATTGATTTGATGTTCTTTATTTTCCTCTCTTAATGCTTTATTTTTTTCCCTTGCCCCTAACTTCAAAGGCTCTTTAAAAATTTTGTTGGCACTCTGGATACAGTTTGATTTTCACTGAAAATGGAAAAAACAGTATGTAAATTAATAACCTCTCTCCCAGACAGTTGATTTTGATTTTTATACTGATCTAGGTGTCATGAGAAAATAACATTGTCCATTTTGTTTACTACAGTGTCACCAGTACTTGAGCATTTGATAAACATAAATATGAAGTGAATGATTATTCAGTCTCCTTAGTTTATTGTTCCCCTAGAAGTCTTTTAATAAGTTGTTTTAATATTTCTCTCCATGCTTCTATGGTCTATATGAGTGATAAGAAAACTGTCTGCATTTTCTGGAAAACAGTGTTGAAAATTTTGTTTTTTGTACTATCTTATATAATCTCCTACATTGCACATTACTCAATTTTACAAATTTTACTACTACACTTGGGCAAAGATAAGTGCTTTTTTTTTTAATGTATATCAATTCTTTCATGAAATTTAAATATCAAATATAAGGAGAAACTTAAGTTTCAATAAGAAACTTATGGAGTCAAATGATGTTTATCACCATCTGAGTGAGTTTCAAATATTTAAAATTCATCCCAGAATAGTTACATGTAAATATTTTTATATAAGTTTAATATTATGTGCATTTCTTAGAACCTGAATTTCAACTCTGAATAATCAACTGGCAGATTAGGAATGACCTATATGGTACTTATTTTCTATCACTGTTGTTGAAATCACCATTTTTTCCCTATGTTACCTATAGATTAATCTCTTTTTTTATTTGGACATTAACAGTTAGTTGAAAGCATACATTAATAACCGAATATATGTTCTTCATTTTCTCAATGACTGATTCATGAAGGAACTTGAAAACCCTTGGGATATCAAATTGAGCTAATGAATTTTTCATTAGAGGTTCTATTATAAACTTATCTCTTGAGTAAATACCTAAGTTAAAATCCAGCTTTCACCAAGCAGCCTACTGTTCGTTCTTATGTTAATGAGCAGGCTAATTGCATATTTCCCTAGGTAATCTCAGTGTCAATTATTCATGAACCACTGACAACAGACATGACATTTTCAAATGACAGTTCTCAATCCTTTTGCTTACAAGTTTTAAAATGTGCTGGGTGATTTAAAAGACTTTAGATCTTAAAGGTGCCAAAGTAAGTTGAAAGGGTGAAAAAATTCTGAAACTTGAATACCTGGTAAGTTAGTTCTGAATTTATAAGATTAACATATTTTAGAATTTGAAAAGCTTTTTTTTTTAATTTGAAAAGCTTTAAGGAAAAAGGAGGAAATGTTATTTCAAACTTCTCTTTAATCATATTGTTGTTGGATTAGTGTTCTTGAATAGAAAATATGCCATTACAAAAGAATTCCATCTAATTGATATATGTAACTGCATCTCTTTCCTGAATCACCAATAAGATTAAATTGCAATGTAAGTTAATACAAGAACCCTAAGCGGTACTTGGCCCTAAAATATTTACAAGTCTTTTTTCATATAGCTGTTTTTTTCCATAGTCCACGAGCTCTGAATGCTGCTATTTGTTGCATCTACTGGCTTTAGTACTGCTGTATGCAATGCATGGTCTGCTTTTAGGAAAATGAGTTTGTCTTCAAAAATAGTTTTTTGTTTTTTTTTTTTTTTTGTTTGTTTGTTTTTTGTAGTTTCAAGTTTTTGCATTCCTTGGGGGCAATTTCATGTTTGCCATTGTCCCTGAGGTTTCTTGGTTTTCCATGCTATTTTTAATAATTTTATGGCTTAGAGTCATGATGGCATTGAATTTAAAATTTGTACACTGCACTTTTGCCCTTTGATGGATCTGGTTCTTTTTCCATTCTTAGAACATTATCAGATCAGGGGCAGAGTTTTCTGGTCTGCATTGCAAACAGTCATCCTACTGAAAGAATATGAGTTATTTTGACTTAAAGTTTACTCTGAAATATATATATTTTATTCTTGATTTAACTAGTATTTTTATAGCTTTGTGTGTCTGTGTGCTGTGTGTGTACTCACACATATGCATGCATGCTCACATGTATGTTAAGAGGTTTCCTTAGTGTTTTCTCCCATATTGATTAGAAATCTAAATAATATTGAAAATTTATATAATGTTCTCCATAAGGACAACTAAGCAAAATTTGTGTAATCAAAAAATGTTTTCAGTATGAAAACATAGTTGCTTACTTTTTTTGGTGAAACAAATTTATAGAATATTTTAGTGACTATTAAAAAATACCAAAAATCCACTTCTTCAGTCCAAGATATATGGAATTTATAAATTTATAAATTTTACAATAGATTATGATGCAGACATGCTTAATTATGATGCAGCTCAAACCACTTTTTGGTCATCCTATTGGCGTAAGACAATAGTTACTGAATCTAAACTTGTCTAAACCTTCGTATTTAGTCATATTTCCAGTGTTAGTTTAATCCTCTGTTTTCTAATTTTTAATTCCTGTATTTGTGGTATTTATGGCCATTAGTCTTTGCCTATTATAGTTTATTAAGAAACATTTTTAATTAAATATCCAGGATTATTTGCCTAAAGTCACTGTCATTTTTTAATATATGCAAATATATAGATATTAACATTTCAAGAATTTTATGTAATGCTTTTATAGAGGGAGGTGGATGTACTTTTTAACTAAATATCCAAAAAGAAAAACAAAAGAATATAGCTGAATGCCTATAGTATTCAAGAATGAAATCATACTATTTTGAAGTTAACCTTAATATACTTTAAGGTTAGCTATAATTGTTCATTTAAATGTGAGATCATGAGACTCACAGATTTTAAAGAGTTTTCCTAAGGTCTCATAGTTAATAACAAATAAATGGATGAGGCTTTACTAAAATTCTGATCACTAAATAAAAAGACTGTATTCTCTGTCTCTCTTTTCTCTGCCTCTTTCTATCTCTCTCTGTGTATTCTAACATAAATATGAATTTATTGAAAATATTTAAAAAGGCTAAAAGAATTGAGGAAAACCTAAAGTAATCAGGTCTCAGGAGACATAGGAACAAATGGAAGATTAAAGCTTGCAGAAGCAGAAAACTGCCTTAAGAATCCATTAAGGGTGCTTCTGTTTTCAACACATTGGCTGAAATTCAATCTTTGAATTCCCTGGAGAAAGCATTTGATTGGCCTTTGTTTGATAATCTGCACTTCTTTGAACCAATCATCAAGGAGATATGATGCTTTAATTAATTAGGCCTGAGTGAACCTTGAAATTAATTTCATTAAAAAATAATAATAAAGAAACACACATGCATGAAAGGATAATGTGACAAGAGAAAAATTCCCAACGAAAAAACCTAGTTCAAGACCAGAAAAAGCAGAAGACATGTTAGATAACCAAGTAAGTTTTTGGAGGAATTGGCTTTTTCTTCTCTCTAATATAGTGTTAGTCTTTTTCTTATGGCTATATTATAAAAACTCCAAATATCATAATATGAATCATTTTCTTGTTTTAAATGTCAATATTTTGTTATAAAGATTTAGAATGTATTTCTATCCTAATTGTTGTCTTCTTCCCTTGACGTGTTAGAGAAATTTAAAAACTTTGTTAGGGGTGCCTGGGTGGCTCAGCCAGTTAAGCATCAACTCTGGATTTTGGCTCAGGTCATGATCTCAGGGTCATGAGATTGGGCTCTGAGATGGACTCCACACTGGATGTGGAGCCTGCATAATGTGCTTTCTCTCTCACCGCCCTTCCCTGCTTGTGCTCTCTCTCTCTCTCTCTCTCTCCCTAAAATAAATAAATCTTTAAAAATAAAATACTTTTTCATTCAGGTTTTTTAATTCATCTTTAGGGGTTCCTGTGACATTGGTAGTTTTAAAGAAATTCTCCTTCACCTGCCACATAAATATTAATGTGTAATTTATCCTAGGTTTTTATATTTTCATTTAACTTATATATTGTCAATTTTATTATAACATAGATATGCTTAAATATATAGCATGTGATAAAATTCCATCATTCTGAATACCTAATGAATTTTGATAGCACAATTTATTGAATAATCTTTTAATTCCCTAATGATTAGAAATATAAAACATAATTTATGAATTTCAGTCATACTAGAATGTGTTTTCATTTTTTTTTTAAGATTTTATTTATTTATTTGAGAGAGAGACAGTGAGAGAGAGCATGAGCGAGGAGAAGGTCAGAGGGAGAAGCAGACTCCCCATGCAGCTGGGAGCCCGATGCGGGACTCGATCCCAGGACTCCGGGATCATGACCTGAGCCAAAGGCAGTTGTCCAACCAGCTGAGCCACCCAGGCATCCCAAATGTGTTTTCATTTTTTAAAAAATTCTCCATTTATGTGACTTCAGCTAATTATGTAAACATAGGTATAAAGATAGGAAAATAGCACGTGTTCTTTTTTAATCTTGAAAAACATTTGTTCTTTGATTGTTCCTTTGTTGTATTGTGATAACTTATTATTGTAAATGTTATTATTATTATTTTTATTCTTGTAGGAAATGTCTCTAATCTCATCAGAGTTAAAAAGTATAATTACGGGATACCTGGGTAGCTCAGTTGGTTAAGCATATGCCTTTAGCTCAGGATCATGATCCCAGAGTTCTGGGATCGAGTTCTGTATTAGGCACCTTGCTTGGGCTGGGAGCCTGCTTCTCCCTCTGTTTGTGCATGCACTCTCTCTCGACAAATAAATAAATAAAACCTTAAAAAAAAAAAAGTAGAATTATACTTAGATTTCTTTTCCCCAAGTAGTTACTCTTTCTCATCTTGGTCAATGTTTGAACTGTTAGTTTCTCTCAAATAGCTAATGAATCTTTTCATTAATGAACTTTTTCATTAAAATTTATGTACAATAGATAGTGTGAATTTACTCATTTGGGCAGGTCTAATTCACATCTAAGAGTCAAACAGAGCAAGAACTTTGTGTGTATTTTAGAGCATGTGGATTAGCAGGCATCACTTTATAGTGAAAAAAGTAGTAGTAAGACATTTAGACTGTCCTGTTTGTCATGATGTGAAAAAACAAGGAGAAATTAACATGGGAATAATAATAACCATCTCAGAAAGCCTAGTCCTGTGGGGAGAGACCATTCAATTCTTGAGTGAGCAGTTCTGCTAACCTTGGGGAAAAGAATAAGCATTGACAAATATTCCCTTTGTAGTGAAAGGAAGGAGAATGGGGAGAGACAGTAAGGGAGAATCTAACCAGACCCACTGTTTCAAAGACACTCCTTCCATTTATTCCCATGATGACCATCATAATTTTCTTACTTTAAAAATCTGATAGTTATTTCATTTTTATTTATTTCTTTATTGGATGATATAGTTATTTCAAATGTGATGTCTACATAAACTCAACCAGAAAGACAAACTTTTACATATTCTGTAGTCTTCCTTGAAGTTGCTCTTGAGTATATATATTTTTATATATATCTTTAGTCCTGATCTGGAGTATGGAGTCCTTCAGAGACCCATGTAAACCTCTGTTCACCCTATGGTCTTTTCAGATTCTTAATTATAAAAGAATTACTTTCAGACATCACTATTGCCATTTCTGAAGTATTTGCAGAGAGGGGAAATGCTTAGTTGGCAGTTTTGAACTGTATGTTTTATATCTTGTCCCAGAGCAGAAATTTCAAGGCCTTCTTTTATGATAGCTTGATTTCTTCTTTATTTACTTTTTCTTATTCAAAAGGATGAATATAGAAAATAAGATTTAGTTGTAAGCCCTAATTTTCCCATCTTCTCTATGCTCTCTTAAGGGGAAAAATAAAAAAATATAAATAAGATATGCAAATACATAAATAAGATATGTAACCAAGATATGATTTAACTTAATTGACATAAGTCCAGGTAACCATAACGATTATACGCACACACACACACACACGTGTATTTCATTTATTTATTTATTTATTTTTCAAAAGATTTTATTTATTTATTTGACAGACAGGGGTCACAAGGAGGCAGAGAAGCAGGCAGAGAGAGAGGGGAGGAAGCAGGCTCCCTGCAGAGCAGAGAGCCCTACGCGGGGCTCGATCCCAGGACCCTGGGACCGTGACCTGAGCTGAAGGCAGAGACTTTAACCCAGTGAACCACCCAGGCACCCCGACATATGTATTTTAAATATAGACTTTGGAAACAAGAAATATATAATGAAGAGGTATATATATGTAAGTGGCATACATATTTAAGTGTTGTGAGAATAGACAGTGATCAGAGAGACATAGGTCACCATTCTGGATACACTGTATAAAACTGTTAAAGAGTGACCCACCCTGAGGGTCACTAGGGTGGCTCAGTCAATTAAGTGTCTGCCTTCAGCTCAGGTCACGATCTCAGGGTCCTGGAGTCAAGCCCCATATCAGGCTCCCTGCTCAGAGGGGAGTCTGTTTCTCCCTCTCTGTCTGTCCCTCCCTCCAGTTCATGCTCTTTCTCTCAAGTAAATAAGTAAAATATTTAAGAAAAAAAAAATGAGTGGCCAACCTGAATGCAAATTGGTGTAGCCACTCTGGAAAACATATGGATAGTTCTTAAAATGTTAAAAATAATGATCCAGTAATTCTCCTACTGGGTATTTACCCAAAGGTTACAAAAATACTGATCTGAAGGGATACATGCACCACAAAGTTTCTAGTCACATTATCAACAATAGCCAAATTACGGAAGGAGTCCAAATAACCATCGACTGATGAATGGATACAGAAGGGTTAGATAATAGATAGATAATGGAATAGTACTCAGCCATCAAAAGAATGAAATCTTGCCATTTGCAACAATATGAAAGGAACTAGAGTGTATGAATGCACAGTGAAGTAAGTCAGGGAAAGACAAATAGCATATGATTTCACTCATTTGTGGAATTTAAGAAATAAAACAGATGAATAGGGGTTAAAGAAAAGAGGAAAACCAGAAAACAGATTCTTAACGAAAGAGGACAAACTGTGAGTGTTGCTGGAGGGGAGGTGGGCAGAGGAATGGGCTATATGGGTAAGGGGTATTAAGGAGGGAAGTTATTGTGATGAGCACTGAGTATTGTATGTAAGTGATGAATCGTTAACTACTATACCTAATATACACTGTATGTATATTAATAATACTGTACATTAACTAACTGGAATTTAAATACAAATATGAAAGAGAAAAAAAAAAGGACCCACTCTTAAAATGCATGATCAGTTCTCAGTAACAGATTAGTAAAGTAGCAAAACCCACCATTTAAATAGCTAATTTAATTAACCAAACGTACCATTTCAACACAATGTTGTTGTTTTTTTTTTAATTACAACCATACCAAACTACCTGAAATTTCTCATTCATGATGTGGTATTTTATGTTTCTGAGCTTTTGCATAAGCGCCTCACACAGAAAGACCATTTAACCCTTTTACGTCTAATTTAACTTATCCTTAAACTTCTGGAATGTCACCAAAAATAAACCTCCATACAAAATTACATAGGTTTCAAAAACCTCTTTAAGCATTCTGTCCAGTCGTCTGGAGTTGGTCCCCCCGCCCCCTGATTCGTACTCTCCTAGAGTACTTAGTTTGATTTTGTAACCCCAGCTCCTGTGTGGGGTTTCATACACATGACTCTTCAATAAATTTGCATTGAATACGTGCATTAATTGTGCTGCTGTTATCTATTAATAATTTCTATTTGTATTCGTGTTTGCAGGTTCTTGCAGTCTGTGTCACTTTCCTTGTTACCCCATGCACCTAATGCTTTCATTTGTCAACCATGTGATAAATCCCCTCGCTCTACTAATGCATCAGCATCAGCATTAGTAGCATCTCCTGGTGTTATTCTGCTTCTCTTTGCCTCTTGTCTCAACGTTACACTTCCACTGGGCCCAGCTACACATTAATAATTCTCAGGGCTTAGGGGAATTTAACCTTTGGCCATGGAACCACAGTTTTAATTACCTCACTCTTCACATTAATGGTCTTCCAGGGACTGCTCAAAGACCACAGAACTACAGGGTCTTGCACTTTTCAGTTTGTATACTCATCTGAATTTATGAAACACCTTGGCTACCAAAGTTAGAAATCAAAATGGCCACTGCAGTTACTAGTTTCTATAATACAGAAATATTGAAAACAAAAAGCTTAAAGTGACAAAGACAGCTTCTAATCCAACCCTTCCCACATTCTTTCTCTTTAGAAACTAAAGCATAGGCCTATTCAACCACATAAACACAATCCCTTTTCTATACTACATTTGGAATAAAGAAATAATACTAATGAGTGATATGTGTTTGTCTATGTGCATTCATTGTTGCTATTGTTTAATGACAAAAAGGCAATGTGCCCTGAAGAAGAGTAATGGACTCATTCTGACTGCCACACCTCTCTTATCTCTGAAATTTGGTTCCATTATCCCACTCCTCTTTGTTATAAGCAAGGTGGAAATGTTATTTATCAAACTATTGATAATAATGCAAATATCAAATCCTTTGAACTCTTTCTTTTTAATAATGAATCTATGTTAGAGTAACATTATTAGCTTTATAAAATGAAGTTGGGTGGGAGTTATTGTATTTTAGTTGTTATGTGCATGGTTAAGAAGTCAAATAGATAACTCAAATGTTGACTTGTGCTCAAATGTGTATACTTGGCACTGTTTCTTCATCTGACAAACTCAGATGTTTATAATAGCAATCTTTACACAGGATAAGCCTAAGGAAACATGAAGTCATTCTAAGGGAAACTCATGAATTGTTGCAAAAAAAGCAATTTCCAGATGCTGACCCCCCCCAGTGGTACTCTTTCATAAAACTGACCTGACTAAAAAAAAAGTAAAATGCCCATGATTAGGCTTCCTATAGATTCTCCTTACTCACCTCTGCTTTCACAGTCTTCTTCCATGTTAGAAGAGAAATTCACACTCTTCACTCATGTGGAATGTTACCATATTAGATTATCCTAAGTATAAAACCCTGAGGTCATTAAAAGAGACCTTGGAAAATACCTATGTCTCCTCTAAGTAAGACACCATATCTGGTCCCATTTATTCTCATTATGAGATACATTTAGAATAACATTACTTGTGTTAAATAATCATTCATACAAATTTCAAATTTGTGTATACATGTTTGAGTAATTACATATTAATTGTTATTATTAAGTTAAATCTGGTAGGACATTTTTTATTTCATTGAAAATTAAACATTAATTGTAATTTAAGTGCATGTTTGTGTTTCAGAAAAGTATGGTATGGTGGTTGATAAGATTTTCAGTCATAATACAGTAGAGTAAAATTTTGTGGGGAAAAATGGAAACATGATTAAAGGGAAAGTTAAAACATACAATGGCAACTATTAATGAAGGGCTATTTTATTTTTAAATGAGTGGTGACTTGCATCATTTTACTATGGTGTTTGCATGTCACTGGATACATTTTTAAAAATTGATGTCAGTATCTAATATGCTCATAATTTCACTGTCTTGGTTACATGATGTAATACATATAAAGCAAATGACACAGACCTAAGCATTTATTAATACCAACATAGGTTTACTTCTTTTTTTTTTTTAAGATTTATTTGTTTATTTCTATAGGAGAGAGAGAATGCAGAGGAGAGAGGATAAGTGAGAGATAGAGAGAAACTCAAGCAGACTCCACACTGAACATTAAGTCCAACACAATGCTCAATTTCACAAACCTGAGATCGGATCTTAACTGAAACCAAGAGTTGGATGCTGAATCAACTGTGCCACACAGGAGCTACTGTTTACTCTTTTTTAAAAACAATAAACTAAAATTCATATAATTAATTTTTGAAAAAAAATAACATGACATTAAAAAAGGACATATTTAAGTGCCATCTAATAATATCATAAAATATACAGATATTTCTTCCTTTAGTTAATTGGACATGTTTTAGAAATCCCATGAATTGCATATATTGAAGAATGATATTCAGCTTCAGAGTGTGACACTAATCATTCCAATTTTATAACTTTTGATCATAAAAGTTGTAAATATTCTGGCAAATAACTATGTGTTGGTCTGCACTTCATTTAACTTATGCTTCTTAAGTATAGTTCTGTTTCCTTAAATAACTTGTACTCCCCAACTCCTTCCATTAGTTTCAGGTGGAGCTGCCTATTACAGAGCACAGGGATGGGCCTCTGTCCTCTGTTCTGCACAGAGCTATGCCAATCAGTCTCTTCATAATATTTTCAGGTCAAGGATATAGAGATGATTCAAGCCATATTTATACAAAGTTTTCCCTAGAATTTTTAAAGTAGGGTTGGTGAGAAAATGTTCTTTTCTTCTTGGTGGTACAGTCAATTAAAGAACAAATTTCAGAATTATTTTGAATATGCACAAGGGGAAAGTCAAAAAGCAAAGCTGGGGGAAAAAAAAAAAAGCAAAAGCTGGATGATGATGGCAAGGAATTGAAATACAAACTAAGAAACTGAGTGAGAAAGAGCCAGAAATCAGAGTGGCCTTGATAAATTAAGGAATTTCATGCAAATGACTTATAATTATGAATAGAAAAAAAGGGAAAATATTTTCCATATTTTAATTTATAATAAAAAAGTATATAAATAAAAAAACATAAACATAAATGTGAAATGTTGAAATTATTATATTAATAGCCATAAGTCATAGTCCATGTCAATTTGAAAATCCTACTCATAAGTTGAGAGCAAATGATATTTCTAAATCCTAATTTGAAATTCCACAATTTATGGAAATATGGTCTATATGGAAAAAAGACCAAACCAGTTTGGTCAGAATATTCTCATTCAAATAGAATAGAATTATAGAATCTCTTCCACACTGAAAGAAGTTGATTGAAATATTTAGCCTCTATGAGTCAGAATATATTAAGGAAACTAAACCGGTGGCTAAGGATATTTAAATATGTAGGGTACTTAAGTGGAGGAGTTAGTAAAAGTACTGTTGTTTACTTATCCATCAATGCCACTTCACAAGAAAGAGCCCAAGAGCTTTGAATTTTGCTACATTTGTATCTGTCAGCTTTGGAGACTATATAATCGGATTAGCAATTAAGAGAGTCTAAAAGAAATAAAAAATGTACCAACAACCAAACGTGACTAGATTGTTTTATAATACCCTTTTTACTGCAAATTCATATAGTAGATCTGGTAAATTTACTATTTAAGGTTGTAACTAAAAAATATTGGCCCTTTAAACAGTCTCATTCTCAGACTTAATTATGCCTATAATTTTAATCTTCTTTTACACTGTAGTTTAACAATAAAGGTTTTCTAAATTTTTTAGATGGTCTTTATAAGAGTTTTTGAAACTACTCCTAAGAAATTAAATACATGGGTGCCTGGGTGGTTCAGTCAGTTAAGCCTCTGCTTTTGGCTCAGGTCATGATCCCAGCATCCTGGAATTGAGCCCTGCATCAGGCTCCTTGCTCAGTGGAGAACCTGCTTCTCCCTCTCCCTCTGCTGTTCATTCCCCCTGCTTATGCACACCCTCTCTGTCAAAAAAAAAAAAAAAATCTTAAAAAAAGAAGAAAAAAATTAAATACAATAAGAGAGACACCCATGTGACTTAAGTTATTTAAGAGAAATATCATTAAGAAGTGAAATTATATGTGGTCCACATGTTTTAGGTTATTAAGTACTAATAGTTTAGTCTGAATCTGCTCAGTTATCAAATTCATATAATGAGATTTTTTAAATGACACTTTCAAAGAAAATGACAGGTTGTGGGGCGTAATAAAATCGAGGTATGTAAATATTCATTTTTATAAATAACTAAGGATTTTATAGACATAACATTATTACTGATACAGCATGTAACTTATGCCATTGTTCTAATTTATTTTTTTTAAAGCACTATGTTTGATTCTAAATTTTACCTAAAAATTTAAAAAATATTACCATTTTAAAATTGATCAAATGTTATAATCTTTTCTTTTTGACATTTTTCCTAGAAACAAGTATGAATTAATTATACCATGTTGTATTTAATAACATTTACTACAAATATTTCTCTATATCATTATTTTAAACAAAATACTTAACTTTAAGCATATAAAACTACTTCACCAAATAAGTGAATAACATCAATGATTTTAACTGTTGCCCATGAAGAGGAGCTATCATCTGACTAAACTAATTGGCTAAAATACAGTTGTTCTAATTACACTATATTTACAAACCTTGGCCTAATCTCACACTCAGAAGGAAATCACTATTTTAATCGTTAAGAGAGAATAATAACAAATATGTCTTTTTTGAGATCAAATTTGGCAAAACATTTCACAATTTGAGTGCCAAGAAATAGCCTTAAGTTTGCTGTTAACATATTCTTCAAAGTTCTTTAGTTATCTGGACATTGTCTCAGTGAACTTCACGAATAAGACGTTGCAGAATATTTAGCAGAAACCAACAAAGGCATAAGGGAATATCAAAATATCAATTTGGCCAAATTATTCTTTGAAATTGAAATTTGTCATCAGTCAATTAAACATCACCAGGCAAAAGAAATCTTTGTCAAATTGGAAAAGTTAAACTCGAAGAATGATCATTGACTAGAAGGATTATGAACATATAGAATGGTAGATTGTTTTTGATATAGAAAAAATATTAATAAAAGTAACAATACAGAAGAAATTCAGCATTGCTAAAGAATCACTCATCTTTAGAACTTGATTTCCACTATATGGAAGAATTGATTATCATAAGAGTATAAGAATTAAATCAATATAATTCTATAGGTTAAAATTCTAATAAGAGCCCCTTAGGGTGAAGAATCTTGGAATGATAGCTCCATATTTATCATAAACTTAAAGCCTTGTTTGCTCTGATTGCTGCCTGAGTTTCCTAGGACTGTCATAATTATATACTATAGATGAGATAGCTTAAAAACAGAAATCTATTTTCTCACAGTTCTAGAAACTAAAAGTACAAGGTCAAGGCATCTGCAGTTTTGATTCCTACTGAGTGATCACTCCTTGACTTGCAGATCACTACCTTTTCACTGTGGCCTCACGTAGCCTTTCTTCTGTGCAAAGACTTCCTGGTATCTCTGTGTATTCTGATTTTTTTTCTTCTTATAAAAGCATCAGATTGAAAAAGGTCCACTTTAATGATCTCATTTAATTCTATCACTGATCTGTAAAGGCCCATTCTCCAAATACAATCACTTTCTGAGGTACTGGAGATTAGGACTTCAATAGATGAATTTGGAGGAAAACATTTCAACCCATAACATCTTATGTTGTTTGTATTAAGGAAATGCAAATTGCCTCAATTATTTTCTTAAATACTTTCCAACATGTGATACCAGAAGGAAAATAGAACAGTCAGGAAATATTTGCAAGTACCTTCAAATGAATGTAAATTTTGTTTTAGAAGATCTGATCTCTGGTTGCCTGGGTGGCTCAGTGGGTTAAGCCTCTGCCTCCTGCTCAGGTCATGATCCCAGGTTACAGGGATTAAGCCCCACATTAGGCTCTCTGCTCAGCAGGGAGCCTGCTTCTACTCTCTCTTGTGCCTCTCTGCCTGCTTGTGATCTCTCTCTCTGTCAAATAAATAAATAAATAAAATCTTAAAAAAAAAAAAATTCTGACCTCTTGTTTAAATAGATTACTTTAATGGAAAATAGTAAAAAGAACCTGAGAAAAAAGCTGTTAAAACTTTGTTGAGCGGTAATAGTAAAAAAAGATCACTCATTCCAACAGATGAGTCTGGTACTCCCTTCTACACATCACAGTTGAGAGATACATTGAATCGTCTTATGCCATGTACAATCTCTAAGTTACTATCTTTTTTTTTTAAATATTTTATTTATTTATTTGAGAGAGAGACAGTGAGAGAGAGCATGAGCGAGGAGAAGGTCAGAGAGAGATACTATCTTAATTATGACAGAAAAATACAAAATACATTGGCCTAGTTCTGAAAATTGGGGGAAATGGTACAGGTTGTGACACAGAGGACCTATCTAAACCATGGTATCTTTCATAGTGTTTTCCAGAATATTTAAAATCCCACTATGAAAGACAGGAGATCTATTTGATAGTCCAAAATATCTTAGGAAGGGTAACATACAAATGAGCAGATCAGAGTGAATTCACACATCACGAAGACATCAAAAATAGTAAAATTTAGGCCAGAGAATCTAAAGTTAAATTATCATTCACTACAATTGCATATATTTTGTGGTGTACTGTTATCATCTACTTATATTCATTATATACTAATTTTTCTGTTTTTTAAAAGAAACAAATACTACATTTATTAATTTATGTAATTACATTACATAAAATTATCATTTTATGTAACATAATTACATTTAATTATATTTACAGAAATTATTATTTTTAACTCATAACTTTTAAAGGACCACTTTTCTTTGCAAGGTATATTTTTCTTCAATCTAAAATCTACTTACCGATGTGTCTGCCTATTTTTTTTTTTTTTTACCTATTTTTGCTTTCTCTCACACAAGAAACTGATGTAAAAGTTGAATCAGTTTTCTCTGCAATTTAACTCTTCTTGCAGTTTAAGAAGTTTATATGGAGATTTAAACATTTGAAAAGGAAATAGAAGCAATAGGTTTCAGTTTCTATAAAAAAGCAAAAGTATATATAAATATACTTTCAGTGAAAGTTTTAAGTTCCTTTCATTTTATAATATTATAAAATAAATATGAAACCATGTTTTACTTAGTTCTGAAATGTGTAAGATTTGGTAAGGTAGAAGGAATTCTGTTGGTTGTGGATGTTTTCTAAAGCAGTCTATGTATTAGCTGTAATAGCTACAGCTTTATAATACCGAACATAACAACAACATTTACACACAAACATTAAGTATATAACAATTCCATCTGCCATTAGGAAAGTATTTTTGCAATATTTTTTGTACCTGATAATAGGTTTTCTCAGAAGTATGAATATGAAGTTATCTTTGGGAAAATTAGGTTGTAAAGCTGCACTAGAGTGGCATATATTTTTTTATTACCAAGGATAAACCTCTGTTGACACATCATAATAACACAAAGTCTATTAGGGTTCACTCATGATGTTGTTCATCCATGATTTTGGATAAATTTTCCATCACTACAATATCATGGCAAGTATTTTAACTGCCCTAAAAGTCCTCAGTGCTCTGCCTATTCTTCTTTCCATCCCACACCTGGCAACTACTGGCCTTTTCATTGTCTCCATATTTTGCCTTTCCCAGAATGTTATATAGTTGGAATCATATAGTGTGTAGCCTTTTCAGATTGGCTTCTTTCATTTAAAAATATGCATTTAAATATGCATATTAAATATGATATAATTGCTTATTGGTTACACAAATATTTGGACAATTCTTTCAGATTCAGATTTTCTACAGAGAAAATCATGTCGTCTATAAACAAAATATATTTTTTTAAATTTTTTTCTTCCTAATCTGTATATCTTTCATTTCTTTTCCTTACCTAATTACATTAGCAAGGACTTTTAATATTAGCAAGGACTTTTGATAAATATAGTGAAAAAATATATCCTTGCCTTGTACCAGATCTTAACAGGAAAGCTTCAAGATTCTCATCTTTAGATATGGCTAGTTGTATTTTATTTTGGTGAATTGTCTTCATCAAGTTGAGAAAATTCCCCTCTATTCCAAGTTTATTGAGTGTTTTTATTATGCATAGGTGTTAGATTTTGTCAAATGTTTTTTCTGCAGCTATTGATATGATCATGTGATTTTTCCTCTTTAGCTTGTTGATGTGATAGAATACATTAATTGATTTTTGAATGTTGAAACTGCTTTGAACACCTGGGATAAATCTCACTTGTCATGATATATCATTAAATAAAATGCATGGAATTTAACTGTTTAATTATTAAAAATAGATACATCTGTATAAATTCCATCCCTATCAAGATACATGTCTTCTTCTAACAACCTAGCATATTACCTCCAATAAGTGAATCCAATCTCTACTGCAAAACATTCCTACCCCGACTGTCCCTCTTGCCTATAAGACAACTACTTTTTAAATTTTTCTCACCATTGGTTGCTTTCACCTTATAATTTCATTTAATAGAACTATGTAATAGGTACTAGTTTTTGTCTAACTACTTTTCCTCAGCATAATGTTTGTGAAATTTATCCAAGTTGTTCTTTGTACTATTGATTTGTTATTCTAATTTGTTTCATCAAAAATCCATATTAATGAACCAGATATTTAAAATTAATTTTTAATTAATATACATTTCTTCCAATTTTGCATTTGCTTTATTTTCCACTTACATTGTATATATTAGTCATATATTTTAGTTAGGATATTAGAACACTCATAGGTACAATGAGCACATCTTGGTTGTTTATCCTGAAATGTTATAATCTTGAATACCTTCATTCTGTGTACTCTAATTCACGGCCATGTTATTTGTAGCAATACAATTCACACTATCATAGTTGTGTGAATAATATGTTTACCTGGCCATAGGAGTGGTTGAGATTAATTAATGTATTTTACTTTATAATTAATAATTGCTATTTTTTTACTACAAAATATATACTATTACTCTTATAATATAGTTTTCTTTTAAAACTGGGCTATTGTCTTATAAATTCCAAAATACATTTGTTAAATAAGTATACACTTTCTGTTCACTAATAACAACAAAAAAAAATGTGTATTCATTAATCAGCAATTGTTAGGATAAAGCAGTTGGATTCCTTTAGGACAGCGATCTTTGTTAAACCACATTTTATTTCCTCAAATATTCCATCACTGGAATTGGGGAATGATAAAATGTTTTCCTACTCAAAAAAATTTTCTTTGAAGTACATATTGATTAAACTAAAACGTTTACCTAACTACTTAAAATGGTAAATAATATTGTAGTAAAACCATTCTTTCTTTATCATGGATTGAGCTTCTAATTAATAAAAAATATAGACCAAAAATATCGATTTAAGATGAAATAAACTAAATTTCTATAAACAAAGGGATCACAGGGAGTGAAGGAAGCAGACATATGAAATTTCAACCTTCACATACAAAGGCAAAGTAAAAGTTCAGCTGTGATATTACTACAATAAAAGTTAGTTTAGTTAAATTCATTAAAATTGGCCAAAACTTTTTTGTTTGTCTTCCCATGAGTACATGTATCTGTTTCCATGTTCCTTGAATCAGGCCTATCCTTGTAACTTGCTTTGGCCAATAATGAGGAGCAAGTGACATTGCATTAGTTTTAGAGCCTCAGTCTCAAAAAGTTATACAGCTTCATTTTCTATTTATTTGCAACACTACCATTTGTCCATCTTGCATAAACAACTCAAAAATAAAAGAAGAGAGAGAGAAAGACTAAGGTAGAGAGACAAAAAGAACCCCAGTCACACAAGCTGATCCAGCTGAGGCCTCCTCCCAAACTAACCATCAGCTGTGTACTAGCTCATGAGGATGTTCCAGAAAATAAATTACCCAACTAAACCTCAGAAACTTGAGAAATAATACCTTATTATATAGAAGTTATTGATAACTGAAAAAGTCACTTTTTAAAGAGGGATTTTAAATAAAATAGCAAAGAAATTTAGGCATGATACCAAGAGGCAATCTGAGTTCCACATTCTCTTCCATTTTTTTTTTCCATTTTTTAGAAGTAAGTATTTCAAGTCATCGAGTTAGTGAAAGTGAGATATTTTATCTTACCTTCATTCCCATAGTAAGTCACTATATGGGATTAGTAGAAATTAAATATCAGAAATTTATGATCTTTTATCAGACCCCAGTAGGTAGGAATGTGAAAATGATAGAGAAGAATACAATATATGTAATTGTTTCAAATTCTTCAATGAATTGACTAAAATATGGAACAATCTTTTAAATATTCAGATTATTAAAATGATATCTATCATTGTGTCTACAAATTTGTACACAATAAGAACTTCTTAAGAATGACAAACATTTAAGCATATTTAGTTAATTAAGTCATACTGGTGAGCTAACATTTAATGTGGTAGCTGCAATATTACTAAGCAGTAGATCTACATAACCTCCTTAGGAGAAGCTATTTGTTTCCCTTTAGACAAAATAAGGAAATATTATTGTAATGTCATAAGTTATTGGCTTTATGTTTATAATTTTGTGTGTGTATGTATCATATATATATATAAATTCTGTACATACTTTACATATAATATGTATGCATTATATCAAGTAATATATACATAATGTGCACATTATCCTACATATATAGTCATATAAATGTTATGTACAATTTGTTAGCCTCATGCAACTCACTCTAATAATTCTTTATCAACATGTACTTTTAACATGTGCAGTGTTTGTTTTTTTTTGTTTTGTTTTTTAGAGAGTGTTGGGGAGAGGCAAAGGGAAAGGGAGAGAGAGAATCCCAAGATCCATGCTGAGCATGGAGCCAAGTGCAACATTCAATTTCACAACCCTGAGACTGTGACCTGAGCCAGAATCAAGAGTTGGACTCAACCAACTGAGCCATCCAGGTGATCCAATATGTGCACTTTTGATATATTATCACCGAACCCTCAAAGACATTATATATAATTGTACATATATAAAACAAAATTCAAACTGCTTGATTAACAGTTTGTTAAATTATGTTATATGTTGATATATTTAATATTTTTCTATTAATTAGCTATTATTTTACTGGCTTTCCCATAAAAAGAAAAGTTTGGTTGTATTTATTTTCTTGACTAAACCAAGGCATTTTCTAAGCATAAGAAACCATTTTTTCTCAACATTAGCATTCTCAACTCTTTAAGCATAAATCTATGTAAACACAAGTGAAATGCACAAAAAGCAGTGATCAGTGCAAAGGAATTGAACTATGTATTGTACCAATCGTTTGGTTTATAACATGATAATAGAGAAAGATTCTAAGTAGAAGAAAAAGAAATAAATATTCACAAATTAGAAAAAGAGTAGTGAGACAAATTTTATAAGATAATGGAATTATGTTGAATGTTAAACCTATTAATATTCATAAAGCACTTAGTACAGTGCCAATATGGAGTGCCTGGTTGGTTCAGTTAGTTGAGCATCCAACTTTTGATTTCAGCTCAGATCATGATCTCAGGGTCATGAGATTGAACCCTGCATCGAGCTCAAGCACTTAGCACTGAGTCTGCTTGAGATTCTCTCTCTCCTTCTTCCATGCTCCCTGCTCATTCAGATAGATAGATAGATAAGTAAATAAAATACAAAAAAAAAAAAGAACAGTGACTGATACATATGTAGTGCTATATACATATTTGTTAAATTAAATAATTCCAGAACAATGAATAGAATCAATGGGGAATGAAATGATTAAGAAAGCATTTTTAAATGATTAAGAAAGCATTCTTTCAGTCATGTATAAGAAAATATAAGCACAGAAACTATTATATAATCTACTCATGAGGCAAAAAAAAAATATACTCCATCAGATAATAAACTATATTTTGTTTAGAATTCACCTGTCTAGTGAATTCATTCTAAATTGTTTGAAACAATTCTACCTAAATGCTGGTTTCAGTAAAGAATGGATTTAGAATAATGAGAAGAAAATTGAACAATAAAGTAAAAAAAAAAGGTATTAAATCATGGAAGGAGCCCTTGAAATTATGATACTGTTAAATAGAATTCATTTGATGACTCAAGTGTCAAGAGCTATAAAACCATAAAACAAGGGCAACTTGTCTATTAAATCAAATTATAGACTACAAGATGGAAAATTTCAAGGAAACTATTGTACTAGTATTTAAAATCCTGGTTTTATGATTTAAAATCACGTAAAAGGAAGCAAAGATAGAAGCAATGATAACATGCGAAATTTCAACTTGAAACAGATTATGTTCAATAATCATATTGGACTTCTAATGTATGCAAGCAAATTCTCCAGGAGTAGAAGCAGTTTGCTAGCCTCCCTTAGTGATGCATGCTCTGGTTTTGTGTGTCATTGCATCTCATTTCACATGTTGGCAGGATGTAATACTTTGATAATAAATGAAAGCTCCTTTAAGCACATTAGTTGGAGGCAAACAGCAATTGGTAACTTTCCATATTTATTTTATTTCATTCCATTTATAGTTACACTTGTAATCAAGAAGGGAGTAAACCAATGATGCTTGGGCAGACGTAATAGCATAACCTGAAAAATATTAGAAGCCACTAATCCAATGAAAATTTTGTCTAAAACCTAGTATTTCAAATAAGACACATTTATATTTGAAACACTTTTGGTAAAGTCAAGCAAAATATATTAAAAATGTTATGTTAAAAATAAAATTTACCAAAACATAAATCTGAGGCAAATGGTATTATGAATGATTTTTATTTATTTTATTTTTTTTTAAGATTTCATTTATTTTTTTGACAGAGACACAGTGAACAGTGAGAGAGGGAACACAAGCAAGGGGAATGGGAGAGGGAGAAGCAGGCCTCCCACTGAGCAAGGACCCCCCCCCCCCAACATTCTGGACTGGATTCCAGGTCCCTGGGATCATGACCTGAGCAGAAGACAGCCCCTTAACAGCTGAACCACCCAGGCACCCCAAGAATGATTTTTAATACAAATACTCTGAAATATGCTTCTAACTGCATATAATGGATGCAACAACATAGAGGATAGCAAACTATTCAACATTTTTATTTATTTTTCTTTTTTTTTTTTTTTAAGATTTTATTTATTTATTTGACGGAGAGAGAGATCACAAGTAGGCAGAGAGGCAGGCAGAAGGATAGGGAGAAGCAGACTCTCTACTGAGCGGAGAGCCTGATGCGGATCTTGATCCCAGGACCCTGAGAACATGACCTGAGCCAAAGGCAGAGGCTTAACCCACTGAGCCACCCAGATGCCCTTCAACATTTTTCTAAGATACAAAACTTATTATAGAAATAGAATGTCATAAAACAAGGTACTTAAATCAGTAAAAATTATGAATACTGAATATTTAACTAAATTAAAGTTCTCATGTTCTTTTCGGGGTTATGTTCTCTTTCTGAAATGTATTGCTTCTACTGCTCTTTTACCTGGAACCAATTTGAATAAAAACACATTGTGCTTAATTGAGCAGCTAATTATAAGAAAATGGTTGTCACTCAAGCAATAACAAATGGCCATTTTCAAAATAAAAAAAAAATGGCTTAGTGAATTTGACTATCTTTTTAAAATTTTTTCACAACAGTTTGTATATAAACAATTCCATGATTGCTATTCTTGATATGGGTTCAAAATGTAATCCCTATATGCCATGAATGTTAAAATTAAAGCTTACTGTTCTTATACTGAAGTATAATTAAAGAATAGTAAAGTACTGGGGCGCCTGGGTGGCTCAGTGGGTTAAGCCGCTGCCTTCCTTCGGCTCAGGTCATGATCTCAGGGTCCTGGGATCGAGTCCCACATTGGGCTCTCTGCTCAGCAGGGAGCCTGCTTCCCTCTCTCTCTCTCTGCCTGCCTCTCCATCTGCTTGTGATTTCTCTCTGTCAAATAAATAAATAAAATCTTAAAAAAAAAAAAGAATAGTAAAGTACTATTTACTTAAGTAAACATATTCATCTCAAAATAGATATTAAGAGCTATCCATATTGTCAATACTTATTGTGTAAGCTCTAACATCTTTAGTGAGCTATAGATTCTCTAAAATTATAAGAAATGTTCATTTTAACTCAACATACTAAAAAACAAAAAAGATTAAAAATATATGTATTTCTACAATTCTTGGACCTGGATAAATAGCTTTTGTTGAGAAAAAAGTTAAGGATACACACTTAGCATTTCACAGGTAAATTCTCTCTCTGCCACCCAATATATATTCTAGGGGATTCTTCTTATTTTGTGCTGAAAATATTTTTTTTCCTTTACTACATCTAGCATTAAGAATATTCATATATAATTCTAAAATTTGACACTCTTGAGCTATTTTCAGTATAGCATATGAGATTCTTCAGGATCTTTTCTACTCTCCATCATCACATTCCATCACTCTTTATATATACTTCTAATATAATCATTTAGTATTTATATAGAAAACTACTTTTGATTCCTTAAATGCATCATGTTTTCTCTTGCCTTATTTTTTTTTTTGAAGATTTTATTTATTTATTTGACAGACAGAGATCACAAGTAGGCCGAGAGGCAGGCAGAGAAAGAGGAGGACGCAGGCTCCCTGCTGAGAAGAGAGCCCAATGTGGGGCTCCATCCCAGGACCCTGGGATCATGACCTGAAACAAAGGCAGAGGTTTTAACCCATTAAGCCACCCAGGTGCCCCACTGGCTTTAATATTTTATATATGCATCCCCTCTAGAATGTCTCCTTCTGAAGCAGCCACTGAAACAGGTTTTGTGAATTAAATGGCATTGGTAAGATCCGGAAGCAATGGGGGCCATAATGAAGGAAATAACTACCAGACATCCAAGGGGCCTGGTTACCATGATGGAAATTAACCTAAAGAAAAAATGACTGAGAAGAATGGTTTAAGAATGGTTTAAGCAGCACCTGGGTGGTTCAGTGGGTTAAGCTTCTGCCTTTATCTTGGGTCATGATCTCAGGGTCCTGAGATCAAGCCCCACATCAGGCTCTCTGCTCGGTGGGGAGCCTGCTTCTCCCTCTCTCTCTGCCTGCCTCTCTGCCTACTTGTGATTTCTCTCTGACAAATAAATAAATAAAATCTTAAAAAGAAAAAAAAAAGAATGGTTTAAGACAAGCACAGTTCACCTTGAATAACAGGTTTGAACTGTGTGGATCCATTTAAATGCCTATTTTTAAATAACTACAATACAATACAATAAATATATTTTCTATTCCACATGATTTTCTTAATTACAGTTTCTTTTCTCAAGCATATTTCATTGTAAGGATGCAGTCTCTAATACATATAACTTACAAAATATGTGTTGATATTGATAAGGCTTCTTGTCAACAGTAGTTAAGTTTTGAGGGAGTCAAGAGTTAAAAGTGATTTTCCACTGGAGAGGTGCAGTGTCTCATAATGCCTGTATTGTTCAAGGGTCATTCATAGGTCTTTGACAGTTGTCAGTTGGTACTGAAAGTGAAATAAACTGGCAAACTTATGAAGCTTTACTTCATTTTTATATGGGAAAGCAATTCCCTATGCATTGTGAATGGAAGTCTCATGCACCAAACCATAATTTTTTGTGTACGTGTGGGTGTGTGTATGGCGTTATATGTATAATGACATTTTGGCACAGATCTGGAAATGAAGGGGAAAAGATAAAGCAGTTCTTTTCATGAATGCCCGCAGTCATCCACTAGAAAAATTAGCTTAGATATCTTAATATCCAAAGGAGGAACATTATTAACAGAGGATAAGCAGGATTTTTATTGAGCTAGAAACAAACAGCCTTCTGTTACTTTGGGCTACCTGTGTCACTGAACCCCAAAGAATGTGGTTTCTATATTGACTTGATAATCCATCCTAATTATCAAGTGGAAATTAGGTGTTACTTCAAAATAGAAGCCAGAGTTAGTAAATGAGTTACTGAGGAGGATCTTCTGAGTTGCTGCTGCTGCTTTCTTCTTCTTCGTCTTCTTCTTCTTTTTTTTTTCAAGAATTAATCAATTAATTAATTAATTAATTAATTAATTTAGGGAGAGCATGACTGGGGGACTCACAGACGGAGAGGGAGGGAGAGAATCTCAAGCAAACTCTAGGCTGACCTTGGAGCCCAATGTGGAGCTCAGTCTCATGACCCTGAGATCATGATCTGAGCAAAAATCAAGGTCAGAAGCTTAACCAACGAGCTACACAGGCACCCCTGAGTTGGTTGTCATTGAAGTTAGCAACTGGCAGTAGTTGAAGTTACTGGAAAACTGTAATTCAAAATAGTCAGAACCACTAATGCATAGTTACTTCACAGACAAAAGTTTTGTTTATCTGGTAAGTTAAAGAACTATAAGTAGATGAGGGCTGGTTGAAAACAATAAGAAAAAATATAATGGAAAAGAAATAATATCCACTTCTCATAAATTCATGACAAGTACAGAAATGAGAATGATTATATTTATGCATATTATCTTGTTGACTTTGATATATATATATCTGGGCATTTTGCTGATATATTAATTATGTATCTGTATGTTTTATATATTATTATATATGTATGTGCATGTATATTTATATATTTGTGTATATATACTAAATATATACATACTTTCATATACTGTGCATGTACTTCATTGTTATATATGAAATATAAAATATTTTATTAGTATTAATATATTACGATTTGTAATATATATACACATGCATTAGTGATAAATTATTTATAGGTACATTTGTGCAAGTGTTTATCCTTTCCAAAACTGTTATAAGAGACCATAAGAGCTGATCAATGGGAAGCTGAGTATCGCCCTCGGCCCACAAGGACGACAAGACGCCCTGGTTCGGATGCATCTTCTCTCTCTTCTCTCTCTCTCTCTCCCTTTCTCTCCACAAGTCTACACACTTATATATGCTTACATGACCAATCAGCGAGCAGGGTACAGGAGGGAGTGAATCAGGCTGTGCACCTAAACGAACAACTTCGCTAGCAACCAATGCTGTTTACTTCCTCTTTCGGCGTTCCGCTTAGTCTCACGAGGCAATCCTAACCTGGCAACTAGCCAGGCGCCATCTTTTAATGGTGGAGGCTGCCCTGGCCAGGGGCCTGCCTCCGACAGCTGAGAATCTTCTCTTTTTTTGAATTATAGATAAAATAATCACATTGGACATCAGATTTTTGTAACATTACATCAGAATTCTAAACATCACAGTTTATTTACCCATGAAGTGTTCTGTATAATATACTGAATGTTGATTATTATGAAACTATTGAAAAGAGAGCAAAAACATATTCTTAAATCTGTGAATGAGAATGGCAGGTAGACAACTTTTAGATACATGAATCCAATCATACTAAGATTTACTAGGAAAATGAAACTTGTTAAGAATGTGATGATTCTATTTCTTATTTGTTAAAATACTTCAAACTTGCTTTCTTATTTTTTCTTCTTTCATGTTTCTAGTGAAAAATAATATTTATTTTCCTTCTTTGTTTTTGCCTATTAGAATATACTTATACTATTTCTTTAAAAATCTTGGCTTGGGATTCTACCTAGCTATAAGTATCACTAATATCTTGATTTCATGATTTCATGAAGATTTACATATAAATGTTTATAAAAACTAATCTAAAATTACAGATATTTTTGGAGTGGATAAAATTGCTGACTGGCAAATAACAATTAGCTTGGAAATAATAGTTCTGATAGTATGTATTAAATTTCTTAGTTTTTAAGAGGTTTTGAATTTATTTTAATAATGCCTGTCAATTCTATTAATAAACATAGTTGTAGGTGTCCTAAAATTTTTTGCTTATTTCTTATCTTATGGTTAGTATATTAGTCTTCTTTGCCAAAGTGATTGAATATGTGATCTGACTCAGTACCTTTAATGCACTTCACATTTTGAAAGTTCAACTCAGTATGCAAGTTAATTAATATTTTATATGAAATTGGTCCTGTGCCAAGTATTGTACTAAAGTGGGTACCAAAAACAGGAGACATAATCTTTCCCCTACAGGAAATATTTGAAATAATGGTAAGATTACCAAAAGAAAAAGGTGTAGAATAAGAAAAGGAGGTAGTTTGCAGCATAGCTCTATGGGAAACTAATACATGCATAAACATATAAATTATTGACATTTTAGTCAGTAACAGAAAACAAATCAATATTCCTTCTATCAAAATGGGCTGAGAGAAAATAATCATTAGACTATCTGAATTGGGATTCTCAAAGCACAGTGTTTCTGTAAAAAAAAAAAAAAATGCTGCTTTCCTTAATAATGAGAGGTCATGTAGAATGTCTATCTGTGTTAATGAAAAGGGACCTGATCTTAGAATTACTGAAAAATTTTCTAAACCACAAAGTTAAAGGTAAAAACAACACAGGTATCCAAACTGGGAAGAGCAATAAAAAATATAAGAATTTTTGTCTGTGATTAAAATAGAATCAGAATTTTTTTTCTGCAAAACTGACTGCTAATAGAAAGGAACAAAGGTTCAGATATCCAAGAGAAAAGAACTGTGGCCCAAGATTTATTAGTACCTGTTTGTTTTATCAATAAATAATCCATTACTTTTAAATTGACTGTTCTTCAGATAAATATATTATAGTAAATATTTCCATATGTTTTAGAAATGTATCAAGACTTATCGTTCTTGTCATGACATAATATTTTGTATTGGACTAAGCCTCTCCTAAAAATGTCTACATAAACTCACACAGAAAAGAATTGATTTAGTTATTTTATGCTGGGTAATAACTGTTTAAGTACCTTATGGTATGCTATTTAATTCATAATGAAAAGCTCCTGTTTTAGTATTGAAGAAACTGATAAAGAAGCTTCAAAGTAGACTTCCTTTTTATCTATCTATCCTTCATCTTTCTATCTATCATTTATAAATTTTGACAAAGCTATTACTTGGAATTCAGTGGGAATGTGTGGTTTTTCACAATGTTAGGGCAAATATCACAACTGAAAATGAAAGTGAACCATTATTGCTAGCATTCACAAACATTAATGTAAACATAATTATAGACTTCCCTTTAAAATCTAATAAATATCTAAAATGTAAAAAAAAATCATGACTTTGTGGTTGAAAATATTTTTTATGTATACATAAAAATCACACTAACCAGAAAATAAAATATTCATTAATTAGACTTTCTTAAAATAAAGACTATCTAGTATTCCAAAGATATTATTTAGATGGTAAAAATTTCAGGCCATAGATTGAGATATTACATATGAATACCTATATAAACAACTAATTATATGAAGAATATAAAATTACTTGTTGAGATCAACCATAAAAAGAGACACAATCCCGGAAAAATATGAGTGAAAACTTTAGTAGACACTTCGCCTGCAAGAAAATGAAAAGATTTGGGGCGCCTGGGTGGCTCAGTGGGTTAAGCCACTGCCTTCGGCTCAGGTCATGATCTCAGGGTCCTGGGATCGAGTCCCGCATCGGGCTCTCTGCTTGGCGGGGAGCCTGCTTCCCTCTCTCTCTGCCTGCCTCTCCATCTACTTGTGATTTCTCTCTGTCAAATAAATAAATAAATAAATAAATCTTAAAAAAAAAAAAAAAAAAAAAAAAAAAGAAAATGAAAAGATTCTTAATATTCATAGACATGAGGAAATTCAAATTTAAATTGCAATGAAATATACCATATACTGAAAAGAATGATTGAAATTAAATGGAATAACAGTATCAATGCCGAATATTGGCTAGGATGCAAAGCAACTAAAGTTTGACTCCATTGCTTTAGGTTGATAAATTGGTGCAACCACTGTGCAAAATGTTTGATGTAACAACTGAAGAAAACCTTACAGACACATTTTTAACCATGAATTTCACAACTCTCCCACACATGCATACCCAAGTTTTCGTAACAGCTACATGTTTTATGAAAAGGCATCAACAGCTTTTGTTGCAAATTACCTTTTTAAAGATATTTATATAGCAAAATCCTTGCAGGACCGAGATGGTGGCTCTTGGCAGGACAGAGCCAGTTTGTTTCCTGACCAAGATAATGAAGCAAATTTCCTTCTCTGGGACAAAGATTGAGTGGAACTTTGAAAAACCCCTTATGAGTTTAAGTATCCTAAACCCGGCATTCTTCACCTGTGATACAAACCCACTTCATGGGTATTACCCATGTGGGCCTGCCTTGGCATCATGCCCATGGATCTGGGCTGGCAGATGGCAAGGGAATTGACAAGACTATGAAGGTCTTGCTGCCTGCTCTATCATGAGAAATCAAGTCCTTTTCCTCTGACAGAGGAGTATCCAGTCTTCTGTCAAGACTATACGACTACAATAGGCTAACTGATCAGCTTGCACTTGGGGTAAAATCTCAGGTCTTTCATAGTTTGTTTTTGTTTGTTTTGTTTTAAGATTTATTTACTTATTTTAGAGAGAGAGCACAAATGAGCAGGGGCAGAGGGAGAGAATCTCAAGCAGACTCCTGATGGAGGCTTAATTTCACCACCTGGGGATCATGACCTGAGCTGAAATTGAGAATCAGATGCTTAACCAACTGAGCCACCCAGGTGCCCCTCTTTCATAGTTCTTGACATAGGGTACAATCCAAAAGCCATTATGGTAAAATTAACAATCAGCTACATTATAGCATCCACATATAATGAAATTTAACATAACAAAGACTTTTAAAAATTTAAATACTTCTAAATCTCAGAACATGGATAAATATTGAGTAAAATAAGGTAGAGTAATTTGTGACTCATTTATATGAATTTTAGCAATGGACATAGGTAATATATTGTGATAAAGATCAGAATTGTGGTCAGTTTTTGCAGTCATTAATAGGGAGAAATCATAATGAAGTCTACTGAAATAATGAAAGACAATATATTATATCATGAAATATGGTCAGATGTGTTTATTCATGCATAGAATCATCAAATCCTGTAATATAAATTTTTGTACTTTATATAAATCATATTTTAAAAATTAAACAGAAAAGTATGAAAAGGAGAACCATATTTACCAAAATATATTTGATATAATCAAAGTTCTTTAGAAAAACTACTCATTAGGGGCACCTGGGTGGCTCAGTGAGTTAAACCTCTGCCTTTGGCTCAGGTCATGATCTCAGGGTCCTGGGATCTAGCCCCACATCAGGCTCTATGCTCAGCAAGGAGCTTCCCCTTCTTTCTGTGTCTGCCTCTTTACCTACTTTTGATCTCTCTCTGTCAAATAAATAAATACAATCTTAAAAAAAGAAAAGAAAGATACTCATTGCTTAATGTCTGTCCTTAAAAAGGAATAATAAAAATATAATAAATCTTCAGCACCAAGGGTAATTAAAAATAAAATAAAATAAAAGCAAGAAGAGACTATTTATTAAATAAAAATAGATATAATTCTATGTGCCATTTTTATTACTATTATAGCAAAAACTATTCTAAGTATATTGATGATAATATTAAATAATTTTTAAAAAGGCTTTTAGGGTTGAAAACTTGAAACTTACAGAATTTTATGGAATGTAAGAAAAAAGTTTGTGTTATATATTGTCAAATAGTTTTCTTTTTCTTTAACCATGAAGCATCTTAGCATCTTTATTTTGCTAATTCGCATTGCATAGTTGTTGATAATAGCAAAATTTTAGAAACAAAAACCTATCAAAGAGGGATTGGCTAAATAAGTTATAACACCTTCCTCATACTGATATATACTTCAGTCACAGTAGTGTTAATTTTATTCCATATTTCCTAATACGTAGCAATGATCTTAAAATTTTTACTTCAAGTTCAGTTTAAAATTTTAGCATTCAAGCATGATTTCTTATTTATTAGTAAGTATACAGGTGCTTGGAAAAATATCTTTACATATAGAAACACACATTCAGTTAAATACAAAGAAAGTAAATGTAGTACTCAGAAAAAAGATGTTAAATATAATAACATAGTGTATTATTTTAATTTTGTAAACCTGATTAAATTTAGTGAACATATTAAGTCTAGATTCCTCAAAGAATGTCAAAATATATTATAATGTCAAAATATATTATTTGGGCTTTTAGAGATATTTATATTCTATATAAATAGTTTTATTAAATACTTACATTTTATTACATTTTTTTATAAAGGAGATTTATTATAACAGCATTTATATTTGAATTTTGGAAAATATTGTATTATCTCATTTAAGTACTTTTTGTAAATTTATTTAAAAGCTACATATACAATTTCAATAATCGAAAAAAAAATTTGTTTAATTTTGGAGCGTAACAACATCTTCCAGCTAGATAGAACAATAAGGTAAGATGAAAACATTAAGTAAAATGAAAATAAAAAACTAAAACTAGCATACTCTTTCTTTTTTTTTATAAAAGATTGTATTTATTTATTATAGAGAGATAAAGAAGGAGCATGAACAAGGAGGAACAGAGTGAGAAAGAATCTGAACCAGACTCTGAAATGAGCAGGGAGCCTGATGTGGGATTTCATGTCAGTAGAGCAAGATCTTAACCAGGACTGAAACAGTCAGATGCTTAATGCACTGAGCCACCCAGGTGCTCTGAAAATTAATACTCTTAAATTTAAGCAATTTTATTTGATACTTTCAAATATAATTCTTTCGGAGCACCTGGGTGACTCAGTGAGTTAAGCATCTGCCTTTGGCTCAGGTCCTGAGCCCCACATCAACTCTCTGCTCAGCAGGGAGCCTGCTTCCCCTCTCTCTCTCTGCCTGCCTCTCTACTTGTAATTTCTGTCTGTCAAATAAATAAATAAAATCTTAAATATATATATAAGGCACATATATATATATACATATATATATATGTGTATATATATATGTATATATATATATTTAAAATACATATATATTCTTTCTTCCCATTTATTTGGGTGTAGAGCACTCCAATCTGTAGATTCATAGGATTGGCTTCTATCTCCAACATCTAGTTGAATCATTTACTACTCTCAGAAAATAAATTAACTGGTCTACTTTTTGACCAACAGAAAGAAATTTAAGTAGTAAGTCTGGTTATAATAAGAAATATCCATATGGTTCTGCCATTTTACTAAAAGCAAATTTGAATTTCTTTTTTAAATATAGGTGACTCTATGGAAATATTTCTGTGCTGTAGGTAATTCCATTTTTTATGCCTATCCTCCAATAATCTCTTCTTATTTTCTCATTATGAATGTTTACAATACATATAACTAAGGTAAATAAAAGTGTTTTTTACAATAACTTTGGTGCTTTTATTAATCTCATAAAGTAACATCAAAGATAGGCACCATGGATTAAACACTTCATGTCAAATCAAAAGTACAGATTTTAACTGTCATATATGGTGCAGAAACTTCTCTCAGAAGAGATAGCAAAAGGAGAGGTGATGATTTTTTTTTTTTTTTCCTCCAGGATATGGTAAGAGCCTCTGATATGTAGCATTATCAATAGTTAACTGAAATTTCTTACCCCTTTAATTGTCCCATAATTCCTATCACTGCCTCCACTTGTTTTAAATAGCCTACTTTAAACCCATCAACTAACATAAATTTTACATATCTAATAAAAGCACCTAGAATTTTGTGTGTCAGAAAAAGTAAGCCAGGCTCCTAATAGAATATTTGTTTTAATGGTTTTGCTCATCATTATTTTTCTACAGCAATAGGCACAAAACCTGCAGAACACACACTCATCCTGTATTGGTAGAATACATTTGTGAATGAGGAAAACATAGAATACATTAGTGGTATTTCAAAGCAATTAACAGTGCACAAAACAACCAAAACAAGTCCATTATTTAATCACCTAGTCATTCAGAGCTGATCTGTATTGAGAAGTGACATCAGATCCTGGGTAAGGAAATAAGGAAAGAGAGAGAGGTGTGAATTGATAAAGTATTATCATATTGCAATTCAGTTTTCTTTAATAATGGAATCTCTCACTAACCTTCATTAAAAATTAAAATCTTGTGTATACGTTGAATAAGATTGTCTGCATGAATGATGGGGCACCATAGAGGAAATTATCAGTTGATGTTATAACTGAGGAAGGAAAAACCTACGATGTCATTTGGAATGTTATACACGGTGAGATTGGGAGATAATGTCCTCTGAATAGGGAAAAATGCAATAAATGATGCCAAGCTTTCAGTAAATCAGGGGACTTTCTAATGTAGGGTAAACATGGTCACAGAAGAGAAACAACCAAAAGTCAGTGAATGTCAAGAGCCTAGAACTACTGTCTACATTGGCTGTATATGCCAATCTGGTTTGTTTTTTCTTTTTGGTATTTTTTTCTTTCCTCTCTTTCTCTCTCTCTCTCTTTTTTATAATCTGGTTCTCTTATTCACTTTAGTTCACTATCCTAAAATTGCCTTTTTCTTGAAATTATATTAATCATAACTGGCAAAAGAAAAAGTTGAGAAAATCTAACTTGAATTGAGCCTAAACACTAATTTTGTACAAAAAGCAAACCAGAAAAATTACACATATATTAATGTTTTCACTGGTATTTATTGATCTATCTAGTTTTGAAGTCAGTACTATACCAGTTTGCTTCTGAAACTATTTACCAACCTTCTCCACCTTACAGTAGACGTTCATACTTCTTTCTTATTACTAGCTTAATTAAATTCTGCTAAAAGTTAACTATTACTAGGGGATTCTTACTGACTCTTTTGTTAATTATGCACTTGTGAATATATTTAAGGTTCTGGTTGTAGATTTTCTGCCATTAAGTAACTATGCCCTTCTGTGCTGTTTTAAGTTGACAGCTGTAAAGATTACATAAGGCTATACCTGACCCTTCTTGGTTAGAACCCAAGAAAATACAAACTGGCAATGGAGCAAAACTAAAACCTAAAGAAAAAAGTTAAGAAAGACCTAATATTTTTCTCTTAAACATTCATTACCATTAACTATTCCTCTTTGCATTAAAAAGAATTCAATAGAATGCCAATATGATGTTTTCAATATTTTATTACTCTTTCCTTTTCTCTGATTTTTTTTCTCCCTTTGAAGATAAAAGAGGTATTTTAATTGGGATGCAATGGGAATAAATTCAGAATTAGCATATTTTGGTGTTCAATAAATGGCAGTTTTATTTATAAGCTTTTCCTGTTTGTTTCAAAGATTCAGGAAAAAAAAAAAACCCTTCAGAGACAAAACAAATATTTCTAAACATTTTGTATTTAATGATATACTGCCTTGAAATCCACTCTGATGTATATGTATTTTCTTTCAATTCTTAAAACTCAGTTATACAAAAAAAAAACAAAAAAACAAAAAACCTGTTTATACATATAGGCGGGGAGGAATATCAAAGAATATATAGAATTTTCCTTATTGCTTTACTTGGACTAGGGAGAATATTTCTCTACCTGAGCCTTAGGAGAATTGGTCTGTAAAATACTCTAATGAAAAAGACCTAGAATTAGTCAATAGGTGCCCCAGGCATAGTCCGTGGTGATGGAAGCCAGAACGAGCAAGGCTATCTATAAAAACTCAAAGACTATAACTGACCTTATCAGGATTTAAAATTTTTTTTCTAAGGCACATACACAGAGGACAATAAAGTGAGTTCAGGCATTTTGAGAAATTTTAGAACAACTCAAGAAAAATTTTTTCACAATTTTGGAAGGCAGAATTGAGGTTAACAACTACAGATACATGTCTTCATATTTCTATTATACCGATTTAGAATTTTAGGTAAGTTAGTTCTGAATACTTACATGCAGAAAACTATGATATGTTGGTTATATATTCTTAGCTTCAAAATGCATGCAAACATCTAGATTTTTCTTTTTTATTTCCTATCTTATTTTAATATTTCACATTGTCTGGTCTTCAAATATCTGTATGGTGGGCATCTTTGATTTTATTGATGATGGAGGGAGACAGCAGGCCATTTAAGGAATATTAGCAGACTTTTAATAAGCCATGATGAATTAAATACAATAAACTTTTGATCTCAACCAATTACATTGTATCTAAAAATATAGATCCAATTTCTCTATATGTAGACATACTAAGGAAAATTATTTAAGTTTAAATTATATGAAGTTATAAAGAAATAAAAATCTTTATGATACAATTTAGCTAATGTACCAATGCTTTGTTTCTAACTGTATTCATGACTTAGATGATTGGATCTCAGGAGGCATTTTGACATAGATACAACATTAGGTGTAGTTTTTAGGTTTTCCACTTGGGTAATTTTTCAAAATTCATACATTTGCAATTAAAATAGGAGGAAAGGAAACAAATACAATACTAATAAAAGAAAAATGCATTACAATGACATTAAGAAAATCAAAGTTTACTTGATATAAATAATCAATTTAATTCATTTAAGGTTTTTAAGAGGACTTTCTGTGTTCTTCAAGAGATTTAGAAATATATAAAACAGTATATAAGGATTAATTGACCTTAAAAATTGTTAGCTTTTATTTAGCTAAAATTAAGATCTGTCTCCAGGACTATCCTAAAACTTATTTATCATGATCACTGTATTATTTCAAAACTATACATATATATTTCTAAAATTTTAAGTATAAAAATAATTGTAGAATATATGTTCTTACATATAATATTAGTTTTCCTGGAAGACAATTGAATATGGTCAATTTTGTGAAAAGTGTAAAACACTATTTTCACCCTCTTTCTGAGATGGAAGAATTTCACTTTCTAAGCAAGCTTTCTGTTTACCTTTCTGTATACTGCTTTCTGTAGTATCTTTTTGTAGTACTACCAGCAAAGAACAATCATATTTTTATGGAGGGAAAAATAATAGATGAGATTGTGAGAATAGGCAATTGCAGGCAGCAATTGAATATTTATAAAGTCATATTAGCCAGTGCTATAAAAATACCAAGAAAAGAATAAAGTCCATCTAATATTGTTTCATTATTGTTTCATAATTTGATAATCTGTTTAATACATTGACAGTAATTGATAATTTTGTTACAGAAAGAACGATAGTAAAAGACAAAAACAAAAACAAAACAAGCAAACAACAACAAAAAAACACCCACTGGTTAAATATTCTTTCATTAAAAAAATGCAAATCAACTGTATTTCTGTTGTATAGTGTCTAAGTAAAAGTGAATCTGGTCATTTCTATTAGAATTACTGGATCAGTATTAAACATAGAGGGTACATCAGAATACATTCTAAGAAGTTGGCCCTGGGCCCAGTATTATAATTATTTAAATCACTGATTTCTGTGATAGAATATAGCATATTTTTAATAAATTTATACATGACAGTGGCCTAGAGGGAAAGGATAACACCTTGAGTGAGAGGATTACAGTCAAGAATAATCTTGATCATTTGAAAAAATCGGTAATTTCCCAAAGTGATAGATAGATACATAGATCCTTTATTTTCTTTTATCAATTTGAATGTTTTTTCACTAAGATTAACTAAGTCAACAAACAACTGGTAGGAAGAAACTTTAATTTTAAAGTTGGGTGTTGGCCAGAAGAACCATCAAATACTGGTAAGGAGTAATTGCACTATATAAGGACTAATTAGCATTCATTCTTAAGTCAGAATTTGTATCTACCAATTATTGTAGGAGTTATCACACTGAATTATGAAAATTCCTTTTTTGCCAATCATCAGCTGTTATAGGAGTATACATGGTACTCTAGGAAAGTCTTGATTCACTACTTTAAACCATAGGATGGACTCTCATTATAGAAAAGTTTTGAGGAACTGGGCTGAAAATGAGCTTTGTCATTTTGATTTGATTTAGTTTGGTTTTATCTTTCTCTGACTTTTTTAATAACATAGAATCCCTAAAACATGACCAGAAGTGGCAGCTGATGACTGCCACCCAGCCATCACCCAGAAACTGTAATGCAGAATATGTGGAAGAATGGAAAGTTTAGTAATCTTTACTGTTTAAGCAACCCAGTTTCCTTCTCTGAGACTCTATAAGCATTGTCATTCTGTAACATAAAGAAAAATACAGGTTGGCATCTTTGATGAATATATATGTAAAAATCCTCAACGAAATACTAGCAAACCAAATTTAATAGCATATTAAAAAGATTATATATCATGACCATGTGGGATTTATTCCTGGAATATAAGGATGGTTCATCATATGACAAACAACGTGATATACTACATGAACAAAAAAAGGGATGGAAATCATCTCAATAGATGCGAAAAAAGCAACTGATAAAATTAAACACACTTCCATGATAAAAACACTTAAACAAATTAAGAATAGAAGGAAATTGTCTCAATACAGTAAAGGCAATATATGAAAAGCCCACGGGAAACATCATATTTAACAGTTTGAAAAATGTTTTTCTTATAAGATCAGGAAGAAGGCAAGTATACCCACTCTTGCCACTTCTATTCAACACAAGTCCTGGCCCTGGCAATTAGGCAAGACAAATAAATGCAAGGCATCCAAACCACAATAAAAGAGGTAAATTGTTTGCAAATGATATGATCTGGTATGTAGAATTCCCTAAAGATTACATAATAAAACTGTTAGAACCAATAAACAAATTCAGTGAAGTTGCAAGATACAAAATCAACATATAAAAACTAGATGTTTCTAATGAAGGATCTGAAAGGAAATTCAGAAAATTTGATTTACAATAACATCAAAAAGTATATAATATTTACAAATAAACTTACACAAGAGACAAGAGACATATGCACTGAAAAGTATAAAACATACCTGAAAGAAATTAAAGAAGACACAAATAAATGGAAAGACATCCCATATGCTTAGATTGGAAGACAATATTAAAATGTCTATAGTCTCCTAAGTCAGCTATAGATTTAGTGCAATCTTTATCAAAATAACAGTAGCATTTTTTTTTTTACAAAAATAAGAAAAGCAATCCTAAAATTCATATGAAACCTCAAAGAATCCGAAATAACCAAAACAATCTTGAGAAAAAGAAAAAAGATGGCAGTCTCATACTTCTGATGCCGAAATAAATTACAAAGCTAAAGTAATCAAAACAGTATGGTCCTTACTGGCATAAATTCATTAGACCAGTGGCGTATAATAGAGATCCCGGAAATAATCCACACATGTATGGTCAAATGATCTTCAACAAGATGCTAAGAGTATACAAAGGGGAAAGGATAGTCTTCAACAAATAGTCTTAGCATAATTGTGTATGTGTTGGAGAAGATCATCAGAAGATATGAATGACAGTTGACTCATGAGCTGGTTCTGGGCGATTAGAGGTTACTCACCTTTTCCCTGTCCTTGGTATATGTGTTCTACTTGTCTTCCCTATACTCAGAAGCTTCTGCAAGGATACAGCCTTGAGACAGAAATGTGATGTTGAGGCTATCAGAACCGGGTATGTGATTTAACTTACTTAAGGTCTCTATATACTTTTAAGATTCTGGCAAGTGGGTGTGGAAAACTATTTGTGTTGCAGCCACCCAAGACAAATATAGTAAATAAGTTGCCCTGTTCATCAAAACTGTCACCTACCCAAAGATAAACTCAAAATGTATAAAAGACCTCAACGTGACACAGGAATCCATCAAAATCCTAGAGGAGAACATAGGCAATAATCTCTTCGATATCAGCCACAGCAACTTCTTTCAAGGTATGTCTCCAAAGGCAAAGGAAACAAAAGCGAAAATAAACTTTTGGGACTTCATCAAAATCAAAAGCTTCTGCACAGCAAAGGAAACAGTCAAATACACAAAGAGGCAACCCATGGAATGGGAGAAGATATTTGCAAATGACAGTACAGACAAAAGGTTGATATCCAGGATCTATAAAGAACTCCTCAAACTCAACACACACAAAACAGACAATCATATTAAAAAATGGGCAGAAGATATGAACAGACACTTCTCCAATGAAGACATACAAATGGCTATCAGACACATGAAAAAACGTTCATCATCACTAGCCCTCAGGGAGATTCAAATTAAAACCACATTGAGATACCACCTTACACCAGTTAGAATGGCCAAAATTAGCAAGACAGGAAACAACATGTGTAGGAGGGGATGTGGAGAAAGGTGAGCCCTCTTACACTGTTGGTGGGAATGTAAGTTGGTGCAGCCTCTTTGGAGAACAGTGTGGAGATTCCTCAAGAAATTAAAAATAGAACTTCCCTATGACCCTGCAATTGCACTACTGGGTATTTACTCCAAAGATACAGATGTAGTGAAAAGAAGGGCCATCTGTACCCTAATGTTTATAGCAGCAATGGCTACGGTTGCCAAACTGTGGAAAGAACCAAGATGCCCTTCAACAGACAAATGGATAAGGAAGATGTGGTCCATATACACTATGGAGTATTATGCCTCCATCAGAAAGGACGAATACCAAAATTTTGTAGCAATATGGACGGGACTGGAAGAGATTATGCTGAGTGAAATAAGTCAAGCAGAGAGAGTCAATTATCATATGGTTTCATTTATTTGTGGAGCATAACAAATAGCGTGGAGGACATGGGGAGTTAGAGAGGAGAAGGAAGTTCAGGGAAATTGGAAGGGAAGGTGAACCATGAGAGACTATGGACTCTGAAAAACAATCTGAGGGTTTTGAAGGGATGGGGAGGTGGGAGGTTGGGGTACCAGGTGGTGGGTATTATAGAGGGCACGGATTACATGGAGCACTGGGTGTGGTGCAAAAATAATGAATACTGTTATGCTGAAAATAAATAAATAAATAAATAAATAATAAAAAGGGAAGGACAGAGAATAAAACAAAACAAAACAAACAAAAAAACCTGTCACCTACCAATCTGGAGTGGTTGCCTCTTTCTTTGGTGTCTCCCTGCTTTCTGGTTTCAGATTTGTTAAGAGAATAGATATGTTTTTTTTTACTATAATAAAAAGGTATAGTATATTTAGATAAATCAATTTTTTTACTGTGTATTAGTTATTTACTAAATACTTAGAGTATTTTTTTTTGTACTAGGACTCTAGAAAAATATAAAATTTGTATTGACAGTGCCATCATATCAAAGTCAAGCACTTTTCTTTATTCGAAAACCAGTGTTTCTTTGCTTTAAGATGTTTCTTTTTAGGCTTATAAAATTTGTTTTGTCATTTTTTTTAAAGATTTTATTTATTTATTTGACAGAGAAAGAGATCACAGTAGGCAGAGAGGCAGGCAGAGGAAGCAGGAGAAGCAGGCTCCCTGCTGAGCAGAGAGCCTGATGTGGAGCTCAATCCTAGGACCCTGATACCATGACCTGAGCCAAAGGCAGAGACTTAACCCATTGAGCCACCCAGGTGCTCCTGTGATACTATTTTCAACAAATGTTACTACTTTTTTAAAAAAGCAGATTTTCTAATTAACTTTATATTCCAAGTTGTATTACTATACTTATTTATCCATTTGTTTAAGTAGTACTTATTGAGAATCTACTATGATCAAACAATATTTGGGGTTATATGAGGGTGAGTGAATTAGGGTGTCTGCCTTCCTGGTTTATAGTGACCAATGAGGTGACAAGGAGATATCCATTCTAGTTCAAAGACAATTATAGCACCGAACTCTGATAGGAAAACAGAGAAAAGGAAGTGGACTATTTAGCAATGTAGCTTCATAGTTCACAAGGATGATGTTTTGTAAGGCATATTAAGAAATGCTATAGAGAATTATTTTATTCCTAGGCTATAATAAAGTTATTTAAACATTAGAAGAGTTAGGGTACATAAATTAAGTGTTTCAAAAAAATATTTCAATGTTCACTGAAAAAGTAATGTTTGCTGTTGTGAAGTCAGAACCTGAGCAGTAGGGAGCCTTTTTACAATTATCCAAGGAAAACCTAAATTATGGTTGATGAAAGTGGAATTAAGGAGAGAGATCTCATCAAGGAATGAGAGAAGTTCAGTTTTGGACCTGAAAATACTAAGATAGGGTAAGAGGCCTTTGTAGCTGTCTTGCTTCAGTAAATAGAAATTGCCAGGGTGCAATAGTTTATTCATTTGAGAACCTACATATTTAATAAAAGTTGTTACCAGGAGGTTAGTATATCAAAAGGTAAAAAGCATTCAGATAAAATTAGGGAAAGAGTACAATGACAAAATTGTCCTGAGCCTTTATATTTTGATATTATGCCATAATGTTTGTCATATTTATTTCTTTGAACTGCATCTGTTAAAAAAAATAGACAACTCCCCTTAGTATCATAACGAAAAAAGAAAAGTTGTAGTTCTATCCCATCATTATAATCATCTTAAGTATATAAGAGAAAAGGAGTTACTTCTGAGTTGGAAGCATTGACTTGATTATGTCTATAATGCTGATTATGCATGAATCTTAAGGTCTATTCCTTTAGAACTGGAATAAAGGGCTCTTTCCAGCTTATTGTGAACTTTGTACCTCTTAAGGAGAAATGACCTGATCAAATGTGTCCTGAATAATCAATGCAAGTAGCATGATTTCATTTATTCTAATGTTGAAAAAAGAAAAAAACCTAAGAACTTTATTGAAAATTATTTCAGCTATCTATCTCTGAGTTCTGATCATACTCTGGCTTTAAAATAAATTTTTAAGAGGTTAGCAAAAGTAAAAGAGAACCTCGCTGGAATTTGTCTAAAAATTCACCTAATATAAGGAGGAATATTTAAGGGACAATGCCTCATAGACACTTGGTTCAGATGCTTTGGAATATTATCAGGACACGATATAAATAATGAGAAATAATTGGTAACTGAGTCCATGAAAGGAGAAAATATTTCCCAAGAAGTGTGTATGGAGCAAAAAGAGTAACATGAGAAAATCCTAGAAATTATGAAGTTTAAAGGATGAGTATAGGGAAAGTACCATAAATTGTGGACTTAGATGTTCTAACTAGACTGCCATAACAAACAAACAAACAAACAAACAAACAAACATAAAAACTCCACAAAGGCTGGAGAGAAATAAAGGAAAAGACTTAGTGGACAGCTTTGCCAAATGTTACTGAGAGGTGATGCAGTCTGAGCACTGAATTAAACAACAAGGCAGAAAGAGTTGCAGCTGGGGGGTTGAAGCTGAATCAAAGTTTCATCATGTGTAGCATGACTGAAACATGATATAATAAAATAAGACATAGAAAGAGTGGGACATTCTTACAATAGCTATGAGAAAGAAATAATGCCCCTTGTCGAAATGTGGTACTTGGGATCATCTCATTGGTGTTATTTATTTGCTTCATTTTTGAAAGAGGTTTAAATTACTTGAGAAATATCCTAGTTGAAAAGATTCAATGCCAGATAGAACAAGGGAAAGAAAGCTCAATTTAGCAAGGCACAAAAGAAAAAAAAAAATGCTAAGCTTAAAAGTACAACTAATGAGTTACATCTAAATATAACAGAAGGGACAGGAGAAATGAAATCACTTCTAGAGGATGTAACTTTACATGTCTTCTGGCAAGAAAATAAGAGTGCCCCCATTTAACTTACATTTTAATTGTGGAATAAAGGCATATCTATCTGTTAAAGTATGGGGTTGATAGATCTGGAGCTATATGGAGAAGTTTTATGAAATAATAGTTAATATACACCATCACAATAGCTGA